>NC_041394.2:170840155-171140155 GCF_900747795.2 Erpetoichthys calabaricus
CACTTTTGAATAATGATGTAAAGATACTCTCCAAAGTCCGAGCTAGAAGGATTGAGAAAGTGCTTCCTTCAGTAATATCACAAGACCAAACTGGATTTATTAAAGACAGAAACTTAGCTTCCAATCTTCGACGCCTATTTAATGTGATACATTTTCCCCACAACATGAAACACCCCGAAGATATTATTATCACTGAATGCAGAGAAAGCATTTGATATAGTTGAATGGAATTACCTTTTCACCATATTGGAGAAATTTGGGTTTGGCCCGAACATTTGTACATCGATCAAACTATTGTATACCTGTCCAGAAGCTTCAGTTTGTATTAACAACATTAATTCAGACTCTTTCAAACTAGAACGCGGTACCAGACAAGGATGTCCCTTGTCACCACTGCTGTTTGCAATCGCCATTGAGCCACTGGCAACTCACTGTCGAAATGCTTTTGAGATAAAGGGGATTATCAGAGAATGACTTGAACAGAAAATTTCTCTATATGCAGATGATATGGTACTATATGTCAGATCCATAAACTACTGTGCCTGCAGTCCTAACAGCACTAACAGTATTTCAAAAGATTTCTGGACTCAGAATTAATTTGAACAAAAGTGTGCTCTTTCCAGTGAATTCTCAAACACACAATATTAGATTGGACACCTTCCCTTTTATCATCATAGATCAGTTTAAATACATAGGGGTAAACATCACAAATAAACATAAATCTCTTTATCAACAAAATTTTGCAGTCTGCATGGAAAAAATTAAGCAAGACTTGCATAGATGGTCTACCCTTTATCTCACTTTAGCTGGAAGAATAAACACTGTCAGGATGAATATCTCTTCCTAAGCTTCTCTTTCTATTTCAAAACATTCCAATACACATCAATAAATCATTTTTTAAGAAATTAGATTCAACCATAACCTCATTTATTTGGAATTCAAAACATCCACTTACCAAAATGGCGACCGTACAAAGACCTAAAGAAGAAGGTGGCATGGCTTTACTTATTTTTCAATTTTATTACTATACAAGGCATAAAAACCTGAAATATTGACACAAATAGATGAGCAGACACAGGCTTTGTCCGCAATAGAAATAAAATCCTGTAGTACTGTATATTCCTTGGCTTTGTACCCCAATAAGTACAAGTCATCGTCAATATACTAACAACTCCAATAGTGTGTCACTCACTCAGAATATGGAAGCAATGTAGGAAGTATGTTAAGACAAAGAAGCTTTTATCTGTGGCACCTCTGCACGAGAACCACCTTTTTCCACCCTCTCAAATGTATGCAGTTTTTAATATCTGGAAAACATTCAGGATTAAATCACTTAGAGATCTGTAAATAGATAATGTCTTTGCATCCTACAAACAATTACACTCTAAATTTAAATTTCCAGCAACAGATTTCTTTCACTACCTTCAAATTAGAAACTTTGTTAAACAAATCCTACCCAGTTTCCCTCACCTCCCACCTACCTCTATTCTGGAAGAAATATTGATTAGTCTTGAGGACCCAGACAGCATTTCCGTAACATATATAAAATATTTTAAAGTCCCCCCCTTTCAAAGATCCCAGAGTACAGTGGAAAAAGGATCTCTCACCCAACATCTCGGAAAAGGAGTGGAAGGTAGGAACGCACAGAATTCACTGGAGCTCCATATGCGCAAAGAATAGAATTATTGAACTTAAAATTATATATTGATCACATCTGTCTTGTTTAAAATTGTCCAAAATATTTCCAGGGCAAGATCCAACCTGCTAACGTTGCAATCAAGTTCCAGCCTCATTGGGCCATATGTTTTGGGCTTGCACCAAATTAACATAATTTTGGCCAAAAATTTTTAAATGCCTATCAGACAGCCTTGATGTCACAATCTCTCCTAACCCACAAGCAGCTGTGTTTGGTGTACTTCCAGATGGGCTTAAAGTGGAGAAGGACAAACAAACTGTAATTGCCTTCACTTCACTATTGGCATATACATTTATCTTGCTTAAATGGAAGAATGCTAACTCACCACTTTTAAGTCAGTGGATAATTGATGTTATATATTATCTAACATTGGAAAAAATCAAATTCTCACTTAGAGGATCTGTACAAAACTTGGAAAAAGCATTTAAATTGAGGAAGTGGATTCTCTCCCCTCTTTTTTTATTCTATTTATTTTTATTTATGTATTTACTTACTTATATTTACTATTATTAAAGTTTTACTCTGCTGACCTAACTCTCTTTCTCATAGGTGGGGGTCAATTTGTTTCTAACCTAGTTTTGTTAAACTTGACTTGCATGTATGGAATGTTATATGATTTTAATAAAATTAATAAAATGTTAAAAAATAAATAAATTAAAAATAAAGATAGGTGACTACATAAACCATTTGGGTATGCTGCCTCCATTCCTTTCAGTTTCACAGTAAATCTGAATAACATATGTCAGAATTGTCCCAAAGTAAAATTTACAGCACATAAAATTAAATTTATGTGGAAGGGCAATTTCAAACTTAATGAAAAATCAAGCTTGGATTTTCGAAGGGCTTAAACAAATCCACATAACACATGCTTATACCAATGGTATAAATGTTAATCTGGAAGTTAAATACTTACATCACACCTATAGCAAATTAAGACTATATGTTTCAGACTATATCTCCTACCATTGCAAATAAAAATTGGAGATCAGAGAGTGAACACCTCGCCCTAAGAAGGGGGGAAGATGATAAAGGGAATCATGTAGATTACAAGTTTGGGTTTGGGAACAAAATTCATCGTGACAGTGGCCACAGGACCAAAAAAAACTCTGGGATATTTGATGTCTGCAAAGATGCAAATTACATTTGTTGACATAATTTCAAGGGATATGAAAATATCTAAATCATGTAGAGATGCTTAGAAGCATTCCTTAGGTATGTCATCAGCATAAAGGGAATTCTATGATTTGTATTATGTAGTGATATAGAAGCAAGTAGCTTAAATGTAGGAAATTCCTCAGCCAACAGCTCTAGTGATAAATTGAAGTTAGAGGGAAGATAGGAGAGCACTGTCTAGAACCCTTCTTAATAAGAAAAGATTAATACATGTCTGAATTTGTGAAGCAGCACAGATGAAGGAGTAGAGTATAATGATTTAATCATGCCCACAAACTTAGCACTAAATCACATCTTGTACAGGACCTGCCAGAGAAATGCCTGATTCAACTGATCAAATGCCTTTTTAACATCCAGGGAGAGTAAAGCTTCAGGGGAAGAAAGTAAAGGCACTGCATCAATTATATGAGACAGACTTTTGAAATTAACTGAGGCAAAATGGGAGCAGATAAAACCAGTTTGATCAGGGTGTGCCAGGATTTTACCAAAAAGTTTGACATCTATATTCATTAGGCATATTAGCTTGAAATTTTGTCACTGGGAAGGGTCTATGACTTTTATTAATAGGACAGTGATGACTGCAACATTGAGTCTAAGATTTAAATACTGTGACAAATAGTTGGTTTCAGCATTTGAAAGATGGCTAAAGAAGGCGGTTTCCAAAAGGCTGAAATTAACTGAGGCAGAATGATATCAATGCCTGGGTCTTGCCCTTTATTCATAGAACTAAGAAGCTCCTTCCTTCTAGAATGATAGGGCTGCCCCAATGCAATTTTTACTCCTTTGAAAGGTGAGACAAAATCAGTGAATCTAAGAAAGATAAGCAAACCAAGGAGGGAGACATGTGTACCTCATAAAATAAATTGAAGTAGTAGTTGTGAAACAGTACATTTATTTGCTTAGTGTCATTATTGATTGCACCAGACTCCATCCTGATCGAAGAGATCATAACAAATTATTCATTGCAACAGAGAGCTTACTAGGCTTCCCCAATGAGCCCATGTGTGAAAGATATAAAATTCTGACTTTTGCAAGAGGGGTGCATTTAGCACAAACCCAACAGCTGATATTTCAAGTCATGGATGTTGTCTAGTAAGTGAGGGTAAGACCCCTCCATGGTAGAATGATGAGAATCAGCCTTGCCTGTCTTTTTATTTTTGTACTAGAAAAGCCTTTATTAGCCTCTAAGAGGATTACTAGATCCTCTACTGAACCAGTGTTTATCAGAAAATTGTTTATTATTTGTGGACAGAGGGTAGCAAAGTAGGATGATGTTATTTAAGAAGAATGCTCTTATGGTCCAAGATTTGTGAGGTCCAATGGCAAGAATCTAGGATAAGTGGAACCAAAGAATGATAAATAAGTAAATAATCAGTTTGTGACTAGGACTTATGGTGTTGAAAGAAAAATGAGTGTTCTGCAGCAGGTGCATATAAAATATGAACACTATCTACCAGATAGAAGTCTTACCACAATTTGCAAATGGTTTGGGTTGAATGTGGAAGACACACTTACATTTAGACTGGAGAAGGAGACATTAATAAGCTGATCCATAACCACATATACAAGTCAAACCTATAAATATTAAGCAAATGAGTGCCTAAATTAGGTTAGAGGGCTTTTTCATAGTGGGTGTGTAAATGCTTATAAACATATTTTTCTGTCCCCTTAGCTTTGTGTCTAGATAGCAAAATCACCCCTTTTGCCTGTAAACTACTCCTTGATTCAATGAATTTTTCCTGTAAATTACTCCTAGTATGTATTCATTATTTTATTAGGCATAAAGAAAAAAGTGTGTTCAAATTAAGTCAGTGTATGAGATGTTTTACAGCTGCTTAAGATGCACAAATAGAACAGACTAATTACATGTGAAACTAACCTATAACCTTGTATTCCTCATTGACCTGCCTTTTCCTGAAAATAGGAAGTGTGCACAGAAAGTGCTGAAGAAAAAAGCTGAGTTAGGGGAAGCAAGCTTACAGAGTTAAAATATAAAACAAACTCTCCCAGAATAGCATAAAAGATATTTAGAGTGGGCTAGGCAGAATTACCAGGTTCAGGCAATCCGGGGCTTAGGTGCTAGAAGGGAAAATTTACAAAGCAAATGCCTTGAACCAATTTTTTATTAGAATTTCCCTCCCTCTTCCGCCTTCTTCCAATGGCCAGTCCCCCAACACCATATCTATTGCATCAACAACTGCCTGTATACATTCATTGAACAAATTATTTGGAACACTGTACTAATACTGTGCAGGGCCTCCTTTTGATCTCAAAACAGCCTCAGTTCTTTGTGGCATGGGTTTCACAAGATGTTGGAAACATTTCTTTAAGATTGTGGTCCATGTTGACATGATTGCATCTCTTATTTTACCACATCCCAAATGTTTTCTATTGGATGCAGATCTTGTGACGGGGAAGGCCACTTAAGATCAATTAACCCATTGTCATGTTCATGCAACCCGTTTGAAATGACTTTTGCCTTGTGACATTGTGCATTATCATGCTGGAAGCAGCAATTAAAAGATTGGCAAATTGTGGCCATGAAGTGGTGCACAATGTCAGAAACAATATTCAGATAGGCCATTTTATTCAAATGATGAATGATTGGTATCAACAAACCCAAAGTGTACTAAGAAAACATTCCCATACCATTACACCACCAGCAGCCTTGACTGTTGACACAAGGCAAGTAGGGTGCATGGATTCATGCTGATGAAACCAAATTCTGATCCTATAATCTCTACCTCAGCAGAAACTGAAATTCGTCACAACAGGCTACATTTTTTCCAGTCTTTGACGGTTTAGTATTTGGTGAGCTGTGCCCACTGCAGCCTCAGCTTTTTGTTCTTGGATAAAAGGAGTGAAACCTGATATAATTCTTCTGCTGTTGTAACCCATCTGCCTCAAGATTCAACGTGTTGTGAATTCTGAGTTGCTTCTTCTGCTCGCCACAGTGGTATACAGTGGTTCTTTAGTTTCCGCTAAGGAACTGTGTGGGAATTTATAAAACTTTTTTCCCTTTAGAAGGGCTTTTTACTTTTTTTTCGCCCACACAGGACCAAAAGTGGTGGGTGTTTGGATGTTCACTTGGAAAGGTTCCTTTTTTCTTGTACAAGTACTTATTTTTGTTATATGTATTTGAGCTATCATCGAGGAGGCAGGGTAGAAAAGAGCAGTAACTGAAATTGGCATCTGTAAGTAAATATCCGTGTAGTAGCAACTTCAACAGCCATGGACACTGTGATATAATTCTTCTGCTGTTGTAACCCGTTTGCCTCAAGATTCAACGTGTTGTGAATTCTGAGTTGCTTCTTCTGCTCGCCACAATGGTATACAGTGGTTCTTTGATTTACCACAGTTATTCTGTCATTTTGAACAAGTCTGGCCATTATCCTCTGACCTCTCTCAACAACAAGGTGTTTTAATTCGTGGAACAGCCATTCACTGGATTTTTTTTTTCGCACCATTCTGAGTAAACTGAAGAAATTGTTGTGTGTCAAAATCCCAGGAGTTCAGCAGTTACAGAAATACTCAAACCAGCCTGTCTGGTACCAACAATCATGCCATGTTCGAATTCACTGATTTCATATTTTTTCCCCATTTTGGTGTTTGATGTGAACATTAACTGAAACTTCCAAACAGTATCTGCAATATTTTATGCATTGCGCTACTGCAACATGATTGGCTGTATATGTATTCCTAATAATTTGTCCAGTGAGTGAGATTTTAGTCCTACCACTTCAAATAGCATGGCCAGTGATGAGTCTGCTTCTGACCATCAGTATGGCCTGTCTATAAGCAGATGGCATTTTATATTAAACAAGGTATGATGTTAATTCCTCTGTGTATATTGTCAGGAGGCTAGGCATAAAGCCCAGTTCTCCTCACTATAATCAAACCTTTGCTCAAGGGGCAAATTCCAAGCCTTGCCATCATTGGATTAAATGTTGACCTCCCCTGGTCTTATCTGTTCCTTTACATGAGAGTTGTATTGGGCACTTGGTGCTGACATGCTGACATCAACTGTGCAAACGAGAGAGGCTGCTGAGAGTTGCTGAGAGGTTTTGGAATTTCTCTGGTGTGAGAGTTAATAAAAAAATACATTTTGCTCCTATAAACTTGGGTTTTGGTTTCCGCTAAGGAACTGTGTGGGAATTTTTAAAACTGTTTTCCCTTTAGAAGGGCTTTTTACTTTTTTTTCGCCCACACAGGACCAAAAGTGGTGGGTGTTTGGAGGTTCACTTGGAAAGGTTCCTTTTTTCTTGTACGAGTACTTATTTTTGTTATCTGTATTTGAGCTATCATCAAGGAGGCAGGGTAGAAAACAGCAGTAACTGAAATTGGCATCTGTAAGTAAATATCCGTGTAGTAGCAACTTCAACAGCCATGGACACTGTGAGAGGGACTTTAAAGTCACAGTGCTTATGGGCAACTTCAAAACACAGCAAGAGAGAAAAGAATGGAAAGTTAAACTCATGCTAAAATTTAATACATTACAACATGGGTTGAACAGAGGCAAGAGTTTTATGGCCAGATATGAGGATTCTTTACATCTCTCAGAATGACAGACAACCTGTCTACAGATCCACATTGTTTTGAAAAAACTCATTACAAACTTCAAAAGATTTCAAGGACAGTTATCTTATCCAGAGATCTTGACCATACATTGTTCTCCTTTCTCTTGTTAAATTAACCCTAGCTTGAATGAATCTATTAATTTTTTACATTTAAAATTTCTCATTTAAAGATTTACCAATGTTGTTTCTTGTCCTAGAGTGTGTATATAAACATAGGAAACTTCAGTTTCTGTATTACATTTTGCCTGAAGAAGGAGCCTGAGTTGCCTCGAAAGCTTGCATATTGTAATCTTTTTAGTTAGCCAATAAAAGGTGTCATTTTGCTTGGCTTTTCTCTACTTGTAGTAGCAATAAATAGTTAATAAGTAACTGAAACAGCTTATCCTTAGTTTAAAAAAAAAAAGCAGTGGCTGACCTCAAAGCAATAAAGGGGAAGGCGCAGGTGTAGTAGGTACTAGGTGCATAGGTAAGCAGCCAGCATTAACTCTTTCAGGGCTGATGTTGACTTTTGTCGAAATTCAGGGGGAGAGGATGGTAATCGGATGTGAACTGTGACAAAAATCTCCTTTATGTTTTAGTTTGACTCTCTTTACTAGAAGGAAAGTTAAGTAGCTTTGCCGATTTAACCTCGATTTCCTGTGCGTGCATGAGTAGCGAAGAGCAAACAACCTCTAAAATGGCATCGATATCTGGTGAGAGACTAAAGCAAATGTGCAAGTTAAAATACCCCATGAACCTTTTACGTATTATTGCTGAACTGGACTCTGACATGTCAGACTTAGAATTTGATGCAAGTGAACTGGAGATGGAGATCAAAAACGAAGTGAGGTATCAGCATCAGCTGATCGTGGTGCCGAACACATTTGTGTAGCTGATATGCCTACAGCAGCGTTCACCTGGGAGGACCACCACTTATGATGACAACAGGTACAAAACATACTGTGTCACGGTCTGATTGCCACTACCGCCCACCTGCTGTGTGAAGACTGCCAGGCCGCCATGCATTCCTGCTGGCCATTGAACGTAGCAACAGATGTTTCATGTTGATTTATATGTGCTTTTTAGAAAACTGAGTTTTTTGGAAAACATATTCAGCCCTCAAAGAGTTAAGATTCCCGATCAGGCACAAGGGGTTGTAGGAGCAGATAAGATAGTAAGAAATTAACTAGCTGCAGATATTCACTAAGCAAGTTTTATTTATTTATTTTAGATTGAACTGCTCTTAGTGGGCCTTGGGGGGTAGAATAATTAAGTGGACCACAGCATAAGGGTTCATTAATATGGGGAAATACAGTACAAACAGTGTTAGTGGAGATCTTTTACATAAGGAATAAGAGGAGTGCAAAGTTAGAAAAACAGACTGAGAAAAGTAAACCTCATAGAAGGACAAACAGCAGGCAGTTGAGAGGGAGACTAGTACAGAAGCTTAAGGGGACAGAAGGTGTAAAATAGCTGTAGAAGTTCTATAATCTATTTTCTTTGGCTACATTTTTTAGTTTTACCATTTAAGTTAAATCATTTAATTTTAATTAAAAAAAAAATTAAGGCAGTTTTATTAATGTTGAATGAAATTTTAACAATGAGGCCAGTGCAATGCAAGTCCTGTTGGATGTTGGACTCTTTAGATGATGGCTTGGAGGAGCCAGTTGTCTATGAGGGCAACATCTGTAGGAGTTGCCTCGGTGATCCAGCACCTCGAGCGCAGGGTTGCTGAACTGGAGGAGGACTTGGCTGGCCTGCATTGTACATGGCGGACCTGGCCCAGGTATCCTCTAGAGAGATAGTGCGCACCCCTAAGGTGGAGGAGATTCCAGACAGGACAGGTAGAGATAGTTGGGTCACAGTCACAAGGTGTAAGGTAAAGGGTGCACACTGTCCGGGGCATCAACCCTAGAATTAGAAGTGTCAAACCGTTTTCAGGTCCTTGTGGAGATGAGGTGGTAGGCAAGGATGAGGAGCCTCAATGGCTTACTTCACCTCAATCATTAGGGGGATTGAAGTGCAGGTTTGCTCCAGAGTCTCACACAGTTTGTTGCTTTCCGGGTGCACAGGTTGGGGACCTCCCTGGAAGGGTGGCTAGGTTCTTGGCCAGAGTGAGGGAGTATCCAGTTGTTATTGTCCATGTTGGAACAAATGACATACATAAGAGTAGTCTGTTAGTTCTGCGATCCAAATTCAAAGAGTTAGGTGCAGGCTGAGGTGTAGAACTGACAAGGTAGTCTTCTGCCTGTGTCATGCACCAGTCCAGGTAAGCCTGAGGAGATCAGAAGTTTTAATGCTTGGCTCAAATCTTGGTGAAGGGTAGAAGGATATAGGTTTATGGGGCATTGGAAATCCTTTTGGAACAGATGGGACCTGTTCTGCTGTCATGGGTTATATCTGAACCAGAGGGGCACCAGTGTATTGGGGAGGCATATGCATAGGCTAGTCGAGGATTGTTTAAACTAGGGAATAGGGGGGTAGGGAGTTTAGGACAGGCTAGGTTTAGAACTATACGTGGAGGAACAAACAATGGTGTTGAAATAAAACTGCTTAGTAATGTAAATTCTAAATCAACATTTATATAAAAGGAGTAACACATTAAAAATAGCTTGCTTCAATGCTAGAAGTATCAAAAATAAGGGCTGTGAGTCGAAGCTGTGTGTAGCAGAGCATAATTATGATACTACAGCAGTAACGGAAACATGGCTAAATAACAATGATGGGGATGAGTGTAACATAGAGGGACATACATTTTTCTAGGAAGGATAGACAGAAAAAAAATGAGGTGGAGTTGCTATTTATATCAAGCAGAATTTAAATGCAAGTCCTCTTCAGTTGGACGATGAGCCCAATCTTAGTGAGGAATTGTGGCTTCACCTGGAAAGCATTAGAGAAAGAGGCCTTATTTTAGGAGTGTGTTATAGATCACTCAATGCAGACAGTAATTTCAACACACATCTTTTTAGTAATATTAAAAAGGCAAGTTTACAAAGGGATATTATAGTCACAGGGGACTTTAATTATCCAAATATTAACTGGGATAACCTTGCAAATGGAGGAGAACAAGAGCAGGAGTTTTTAGAAGTAATCAGTGACTGTTTTTTAACGCAGTATGTTAAAGCACCAATATGGGGTGAAGCTTGTCTGCATTTAGTATTTTGTAATAATCAAGACAGAATTTGAGGGTTTAGAGTTGATTGAACCATTAAGGTCAAGTAACCATAATATAACACAGTTCTCAGTGTTTTGGAAGAGTGCGGATGCAAAGAATAAAATTGTTAAGTTTAACTTTGGTAAGGCAAATTTTGAGCAAATGCGGCAAAGTCTAAGGAGGATAGATTGGGATAAGTTTTTAAGTGTGGAGATAGTCAAGGAGCAGTGGAACAGGGTTAAAACTGTTTTACATGTAATGCAGGACAGGTACATATCTAAATTTAGAATTAATAGGAAATTTTAAAAAATTCCATAGTGGGTTAATAGCGAGTTTAAAAAGAAGCTGCAAATGCGAAACAACTTTATACGGCATATAGTACTAATAACTCCAAAGTGAATCGTAGGGCGTATGAGAACATGAGGGCAACCAGTAAGAAGGAGGATATAAACTGCCGTCATCAGACGCTCATCTTTTACACTAGTAAGCAGCCTAAATAGCCTAGACCCAACTTAACTTATGATAATCATATTGCAACATCCCTTTTAAATTTTAGTGTATGTTTCATAATGTCTAATGTTAATTTATATATATAAAACAGTTTCATGACTGACTGACAGACAACGCACAGACCAAACCGCTGGACCTAAAGGGCTGAAAGTTTGATAGTGCATTCCTATAATGACATGGATAACTGCTAAGTAAGGATTTTTTGAAATTTCATCCCTAAGGGGGTGAATTGGGAGGCGTCAACTATATCCATTCTCTTGCCACTGAGAAGAGGGGTGAACGACACAGTGCGCATGTGTGGAATGAGGAAGGGGATGTTTCTGTTTCTGCCTGACGGTAAAGTGAGCGACAGCCGTGCATTATTTGCGCGAGCGACTTGATGCTATGCAGTTCGGTCTATAAATGATAACCCTGTAAAACGACTTAGGTTCACAGCAAATCTTTCGAGTGGTCATTTTCATGCTTTTGTTTCACAAAAAAAAGTATCCTCTTCTGAAAGTTTCGACTTCAAATATGCCAAAGGTTATTATTACCACAATAACAACACAAGGATTAAAAAGACCCGCATCTCCGACACCTGAAACTGATGACGCCATATTTTCATCTTTGTCAAACCAAGAGTTACACCAGGTTTTACGAACTCAAACACAGAAGAAAATAAAAAAACCGCAGGGCTCAGAGGTGTCGAGGCTATAAATAGGACTCTACAGCAGTAACAAAAACCTGATGGGTGGTATGACAATGCTGTTTGCAGGAGATTTTCACCAAACTTTACCTGTGGTACCTAGAGGAACCCGAGCTGATGAAATTAAAGCCTGTCTGAAAAGATCTGTTTTGTGGCCCTCAATAGAAATCCTCAAACTTACCAAAAATATGAGAGTATATCTGAAAGGTGATGTATCAGCTGCTCAATTTTCAGATATTTTAATGAAAATAGGAAATGGTGATTATCCATCAACAGATGATATAATTGTTGTCCCTGACGAGTTGTGCACATTAGTGACTACCGTCCAGGAACTGATAGATCACATTTATCCAGGCATTGCTCAAATACAGAATAAGCCCATAGAATGGTTTTGTGAACGGGCCATTTTGACTACAAAAAACGATCAAGCTGCGTTCATTAATGACATGTTGCTAAAGTCCTTTGACGGAGAAGAAATGGTCCACAAGTCCATAGACACTGTCTGTAATGCAGATGAAGCTGTCAACTATCCGGTAGAGTTTTTAAATTCCCTTAAACCACCGGGTCTTCCATACCATAGGCTTACCCGTAATGCTCCTTCGGAATTTAAAACCACCGAAACTATGTAATGGCACTAGACTGCAAGTCAAAGCCCTGCATAAAAATGTAATCGAAGCCATTATTTTGACCGGGTGTGCTCAAGGAGAAAAAGTATTCGTGCCACGCATTCCTCTAATATCCAATGACCTCCCCTTTGACTTTAAGAGACTGCAATTTCCCCTCAAAGTATGCTTCACCATGATGATAAATAAGTCTCAGGGCCAAACTTTGAAATTCGCTGGCGTAGATTTAAGGGAAGATTGTTTCTCCCACGGTCAGTTTTACATAGCTTGCTCACACGTAAGTTCGCCCGCGAGCCTGGTAATATTAGTGCCGCCCAATAAACAAACAAAAAATATTGTTTATAAGGAAATCCTCTAAAAACCAATTAAATATTTACACTCCCACGGCGTCAGAAGTTCCATGCGAAGAAAGTCACGGGCAATAACTATAACGTCATATATATATTTCCAAAAAAAAGTATATTAAAACAAGAGTCCCGCGCGGACGAAGTTGCGGGTAAAAGCTAGTGTTATTCATATATATACAGTATATATACAGTATTTCACAAAAGTGAGTACACCCCTCACATTTTTGTAAATATTTTATTATATTTTTTCATGGAACAACACTGAAGATATGACACTTTGATACAACACTTTGATACAATGTAAAGTAGTCAGTGTATAGCTTGTATAACAATGTAAATGACTGAAGTGTCATATCTTCAGTGTTGTCCCATGAAAAAATATAATAAAATATTTACAAAAATGTGAGGGGTGTACTCACTTTTGTGAGATACTTTATATATACAGTGCATCCGGAAAGTATTCACAGCGCATCGTTTTTTCCACATTTTGTTATGTTACAGGCTTATTCCAAAATGGATTAAATTAATTTTTTTTCCTCAGAATTCTACACACAACACCCAATTATGACAACGTGAAAAAAGTTTACTTGAGATTTTTGCAAATTTATTAAAAATAAAAAAATTGAGAAAGCACATGTACACAAGTATTCACAGACTTTGCCATGAACCTCAAAATTGAGCTCAGGTGCATCCTGTTTCCCCTGATCATCCTTGAGATGTTTCTGCCGCTTAATTGGAGTCCACCTGTGGTAAATTCAGTTGATTGGACATGATTTGGAAAGGCACAAACCTGTCTATATAAGGTCCCACAGTTGACAGTTCATGTCAGAGCACAAACCAAGCATGAAGTCAAAGGAATTGTCTTGAGACACAAATCTGGGGAAGGTTACAGAAAAATTTCTGCTGCTTTGAAGGTCCCAATGAGCACAGTGGCCTCCATCATCCGTAAGTGGAAGAAGTTTGAAACCACCAGGACTCTTCCTAGAGCTGGCTGGCCATCTAAACTGAGCGATCGGGGGAGAAGGGCCTTAGTCAGGGAGGTGACCAAGAACCCCATGGTCACTCTGTCAGAGCTCCAGAGGTCCTCTGTGGAGAGAGGAGAACCTTCCAGAAGGATAACCATCTCTGCAGCAATTCACCAATCAGGCCTGTATGGTAGAGTGGCCAGACGGAAGCCACTCCTTAGTGAAAGGCACATGGCAGCCCGCCTGGAGTTTACCAAAAGGCACCTGAAGGACTCTCAGACTCTCTGGTCTGATGAGACAAAGATTGAACTCTTTGATGTGAATGCCAGGCGTCATGTTTGGAGGAAACCAGGCACCGCTCATCACCAGGCCAATACCATCCCTACATTGAAGCATGGTGGTGGCAGCATCATGCTGTGGGGATGTTTTTCAGCGGCAGAAACTGGGAGACTAGTCAGGATAAAGGGAAAGATGACTGCAGCAATGTACAGAGACATCCTGGATGAAAACCTGCTCCAGAGCGCTCTTGACCTCAGACTGGGGCGACGGTTCATTTTTCAGCAGGACAACGACCCTAAGCACACAGCCAAGATATCAAAGGAGTGGCTTCAGGACAACTCTGTGAATGTCCTTGAGTGGCCCAGCCAGAGCCCAGAGTTGAATCCGATTGAACATCCCTAGAGAGATCTTAAAATGGCTGTGCACCAATGCTTTACGTCCAACCTGATGGAGCTTGAGAGGTGCTGCAAAGAAGAATGGGCGCAACTGGCCAAGGATAGGTGTGCCAAGCTTGTGGCATCATATTCAAAAAGACTTGAGGCTGTAATTGCTGCCAAAGGTGCATCGACAAAGTATTGAGCAAAGGCTGTGAATACTTATGTACATGTGATTTCTCAGTTTTTTTTATTTTTAATAAATTTGCAAAAACCTCAAGTAAACTTTTTTCACGTTGTCATTATGGGGTGTTGTGTGTAGAGTTCTGAGGAAAAAAATGAATTTAATCCATTTTGGAATAAGGCTGTAACATAGCATAGCCGTTCACCACAATGCACAGCAAGTAAAGTTGTCCTTTGGAATTATAGTAACATAACAACATAATTTATTATAGCTACCAAACCATGCATTGGCATTCCTTTTATACAAAGACTTTATTTCATTGTCTTGTCTGACTGTTTTTTGTTTTTCAACTTTTTTTTCCAAAGCACACATATCCAACCTCACTTACCTCATTTACTTGGCGATGCGGAATTTATTCATTTAACTGATACTTCACTTCTAAGTGCTCAACTATATATTGTTTAAATGATGTCACATTCACCAGATATTAGTTTATATCCTCTGTTTTTTTCAGTTTCTATCCTCTTTTTTGTTTAGTTTCTTTTAAAGAAGCCTTGTACTGATGCTGGTATGTTTAATCCTGCTTATCTAAGGCGGCGTTGCCCCATGTTTTTTTTTTTTTTTCTTTTTCAATGAGCACCTTTTTACTTTTTCTCTCTCTGCGTGTGTGTTTTGCACCTGTGCAAGGGTATCGATAGCTCTTCTGCATCTCACTGTACAAATTTCCTTGACGTGTACATTCTCCTTTAATGAAAGGAATGCTAGTTTTCTACATTTTTATTCATATTTACTACTGATTTATTTTTATTCACTTTAGTTGAGTTCCTGCTGGTTTCGATACATGTTCCTTTTAAAAACCTTTCAGCTTTTTAAGAAGTACTCAAATAGAGTTTGCAAGGTAGTGACATATATTAAACAAGGCATAGTATAGCTGTCCTGTTAAGAAAAAATAGTCACAACACAATGATTTATTTTATTGCATTATTTGCAGGGGACTATTAATCACAAGACAAAAAAGCATCAAAAAAATCTTTACAGTTCTGCTAAGGAGAAAATGAGCAAATGAGAAACATACACAACCTGTCAGAGGTTCCAAGATAAGTAGACTTTGCTAAAATAATCAATCATCAGGCTTATTTTAACTTGAGTGGGACATACCTCATATTTGTTGACAGATCATTTCAAGGATTACAGCCACAGCTAAATCTTTAACCATCTATTGTAATTTATCCATGCTTGTCACAATACTCCATGTTTACACTTTCAGTTTTTGTAATGTCTTGATTTTCCATTTTTGAGTCCTGAAAATATGTTGCAAATAGGTGAGAAGTTGCAGCACGAATGTGGCAATGAGGGCTATGTGGAGGTATAAGTTGAAGAGCTGATTGGGAGATGAAAAAAGACTGAGTCAAACTTGTTAAGTTACAGGCTAAACTCATTAGCTCTGTGCAGATTTCATTCCCCTGGTGGTTCTCCCAGTTGTTTTTTGTAGTAATCCCACCCATACAATTTCAAACATTTTTCACATTATTCTGTTGATGTTTGTCCTCCATTTTCTTCCTCTAAACAATTATTCTGTGCCTGATCTTCTTTTTTTACTCCCTCTGTATATGTTTTAACACTTCTATATTTCTTCCTTATTATAAACAAGGTTTAGATAATAAGATTAACTTTAAATGTTATCAATTGCAATCATTCAAATCATCCAACATTGCAATAGGCTTACAACTAGCAACATACTGAATTTACTAGTTATGTACTGTATGTATGTATGTATGTATGTCCTTTTTGATGAAAATGTGAACAAGGCCAAGCATGAACAACTTCTCAACAAAAGTGAAAGGAAACAAATATAAATGCAACTGCAATATATTCCAGAGTCTGATGTTGGCATTAAAAAAAATTGGCAATGCTCCAATGCCAAATGAAACCCCATTGCTAGCTCTGCTAACTTTAGCAATGAGTTTACTACCAACATCACTACCGAGTTTGCCGGAGCATCTAAAACCACTCAGTCATGGATGTGTCAGATATTCACAAACCAGCAACTAAATTTGTACAAATGTTCCCTACTTCTGTTACAGCCAGTGCAGCTTTGCAGCGCATTAGTACAACAGATGCAGTATATGAATGTAATACAGGACTTCAAAATATATGATTTTGTCATTTTAGTGATAACCTTATTAAGGACAGATCTGCTCATAGGTTCAGAGACTGGAATTACATCCTCAAAACATGAGTCTCATAAAACCCATGGGGCAGGACTTTAGAAATACACAAATTACAAGGAATGCCAAAAATGGTGATCCGACTGTGTACTGTTTCATAATTTTGCTGATCAAAATTATAATGGATACTATTTGGCCATTTATGCTTTGCAATGAGCTGGTATCTCATACATATCATCAACAATTAGGCAGTTAGATTATTGTCACCATTTGTAAATGGATTACTGTTATTATTGTTAACAAAATCATTCAGACTAGATGTGCAAAGAAATTAAAAAAAACAGTTGTCCTGTTTATGTTGCCAATCAGTTATATCGTGAGATCAAAAAAATTAACATTTTGAAACTTTTCTATTAAGCATAAATAATGATTGTAAAGAGAAGTCATCTCATCTCTAAGACAAACTTTAAAATACATAAACCATGTTTTTTGAAATCTGGAATTTTATTCATTATAAATGTGTTTATAGTAGACAGACAGTATCCTAAGAGTCCTAAATATTTTGATTGAAGACCTAACAAGAAAAGGAATCAGACATGAATAGCTTTTAAGGTCACATACACTCACACTGAGCTTATTTGGAATTGCCAGTTCACATAAGGTGACTTTTTTTGGAAATCAAAAACAAGACTGCTATGAGAAAATGCAAACAAGCCAATGTGAATGTATAAATTCCACCCAAGACTTGAACCATGATGTTATAGCAAATGGCAAAGCTAAGAATTGTGCAATGGTGTAGATTACAGGGGCTTTATGCATAACGCAGTGTGTAGAATCCACATTAAAACATGGCGTACGAACAAAAGCGGAAATGTGCGTACACACAAAAAAATCCAGATGCATAAATCTGTGCGAACGCCAACTTCCATGTTCTTCCACTCCATAAATCCCGGTCAGTGTGAAAAGTAACGCATGTGCATGCACCTGTTGCCCCACCCCAACTCCTCCCAGAATTATGCCTCTTTGAATATGCACATCAATATAAATAGCCCTTAAGCTCAGCGTTCTGTGTAAAGGCAATTCCAAAAGCACGGGGGAAAATAGAAGAATTTCAGTGAATACCAAGTGGAGGAAAGGAAAAACATACTATTTGTTGGTTTAAACAGTGTAGAACAGTGTAAACAATAAAAGGAAGTTGATTGAGTGACATAGAGTGTCGGAGGAACTCGAAAGCTCAAGTTCACAAGGTCGCACAGTGCCCAAAATAAAAAAGAAGTTGTCAGATATCAAAGTCACCGTGAAAAGGTGAGTTGTAGCCCTCCGTCTGTGTGTCATGTGAAAGCTTATAAAAAAAAATAGGGACACAGTGGGAGAAAAGCTCGAAATGTCAACTTTAATCTTGAAATTTCCACTTTAATCACATAGTTTATTTTGTCATTAAAGTAGAACATCATAAACTTAATCTTAAAATCATTTAATTTACTAGTTTCTCAAATCCCATCGTAACTAAAGTAGCACGTTAAATACTTTGTTTTGTATGTGTTCTTCTATGTACTCTATGTGTGTGAATCACTACGTGCTTCTTAAACGGGCTTTCTCTTCCTCTGACAGGACACAGAATCCATTACATTCGTGATATTACAGTTCATTGAATAATTTAAATACTGAGATGTATACTGATATCATTTCAGTATTCATATCATATCATATCATATCAATTAAAGCATGTATTAAACATGGGAACATGGTGGCGCAGTAATAGTGACGAACTGGTGCCCCATCCAGAGATTGTTCCTGCCTCACGGAAGAAGCTTGCTACGCCGGGCGCAACCTTCGATGAAATAATTTATTGTAGCAGTACTGTCTCTTTCAAACGTACTAATACCCAATTCCTGTCCTTCCTTTTCTTTCTCCAAGTAACCAATTGCCACACAATCAGCTCAGTAATAGATGTTAAGCCATCTGTAAGCTTAGAACTCTGATTCTTCAAAACTTTTAAGGAACATTGAAATATCTTCTTAGTACATGTTTAATTATTCTATCCATCTATCCTTCCAGTGTCATGCCAGCCCCAGCAAGAATAGAGCGTGAGGCAGGAAAAATTCCTGAATGGGGCGCCAGCTCCTTGCTAGCGCTGCGACACCGTGTCCTTACATGTTTAATTATTAAAAAAACAGATTATTTAAATGATGTTAACATTTTATCTGTATAATGTAACAAAGACTTTTGCTGCATTTCATCTTAAAAATGATGTTGTTATCATATGTAAATACTCGCTTTATAAAGTGGCACAGGTTGTGCAATATTATAACTGTATCGCAAGTTTAGAGTGAGGTAATTGTACTTATAAGTACAAACAGTTCTACAAGGTGCACTTGATGGACCGATTGTTATAGTTCTTGGGATGAAACTGTTTCTGAACCGCGAGGTCAGTACAGGAAAGGTTCTGAAGCGTTTGCCGTATAAGAGCAGTTCAAATAGGCAGCATGGCAGATACAGCATGTGCTAGATGCTGTATACCAATAATTCTCTTTCCGATCAGCTGCTGTAGAGCTGTGATTCCCCACTCAGATACAGTGATTTAAATACTCTGAGTGGTGCAGTGAGAGTAATATGGAAAAAGAAGATCCGCTGTGACAACCCCTAACGGGAGCAGCTGAAAGAAGAAGAAGAAGATGCAGTGAGAGTAACAACGCTAAGACTGCTATGGTGTTTGAAATAATTTGGCCAATTCGTGGACCATTATATTGTTACAGGTTAATTACAATCAGATGCCTTAAACTAATAAACAATATGCAGTTAATTTCAGTGTATATGATAAAGCTGCAGGAATGTGGATCTAAAAAAGAAAGGGAAACCACACTGGAACAAAAGCACTGCTTTGACACTTGGTGCCGCCAGTTTGCAAAACTGAGCGGAGAACTTGTATACGCCAGGGTTTGAACCTAGCATGATAATATACGTGGCTTTACACCAAGTTTAGGTTTTATACATCACGATTTGAGCGTGGAAATGGGAGAATGCAACATTTTTGTGCATAAGCACTGTTTCTACATGAGACCCCAGGTGAGATGTTGGATTGATTTTTAATGAGACTATTTTAAGAATGGATGAGAGTTTTGATTAAATAAGACTTCTAGTAAGTGTGTTTTTATCATTTCATTAAGTAAGGCTTTCACTAAGTATACTATGGAGGGAAAGGAATGCTAAGCACTGAACCACAGTTCATGTTACATGTATTGTGTTGTTTTGCTTTTATGGAACAATTATTGCACTTTCAGGCAGCATCTGATATTCATGGATTTCACTTTTTCATGATATCGTGGAACTATACCAACCACAGAGAACAATGGATGACTGTATATACAGAAGAATAATTATCAGTACTATGTAAGTGATATCAAAATTTAAAAATTGTAGCTAACATTGTTTATAAATATTAATATACATTTTTAAAATTACATACATCTCCAACAATATTCTATTAAAATTATATATTAAATAAAAACTCATTAATATTTTTGATACAAAGAGCACTGAATTATAGGTAGCTCTTTAAAATATTATATGTATTATTGAATTACCATTTGCTAAAAAAATCATGTAATAATGAAAGTTAATGTTTCATAACATGCCCAGAATAATTCATCCATTTCTTTTGTATTAGGATATGGTTTTATGAGACATTATCTATCAGTACTTTTGGCCATCGTACTACACAGAAGGAGTGTGTCAGAAAGCGTTATTACTATAGCTGAGGAAAGAACTGTGTGTTTTTTGGGATACTGTGCTGTGGATAGGAGGAGTACTGAGGCTGTGGGTTGTTTTTGTTTTAAAATCTTTGTTCTAAATTTCCCTTGGGGGAAAATAAAGTATAAATAATAATGTTACTGTATGGAAGGATAATAAAATCTTTTCATTTTCTTTGAATTTTACTTTGCCATCTTCTGTAATCTGTAATTGGAATTATGGAATTATTTATTTATGGAGTTTAACACTAGAATCCCTGAAGCCTACGAAAAATGTTGTACTACTGGGGCACCTTAAATTCCTTCGCATCTCTCCATTAGCGTCTTTGTTTTGCAAATGTGTCAATCAGCACAAGCATCAAGCAGCCTGCTATCCCACCCAACACCCCACCCACCGACGCAGCTGAAGTTCTCTCAAGTCAAGTCTGTTTATCTGGGTGTGAGGTGCCTTGAATTGTGTAGGATAAATAATATATTGTTATTTGGAATACATACATTCCATGTGTGTTCCGTGTCTACAACAATCTGGGTAAATGTAGGATGACAGGAAATGTGAGGCAGGAAATGTTGAACACGTAACTGAAACAGAAACCTTTTTCATGTTCTACTAATAATTGGCAAAATGCTGACGTGAAGTGTATAATGTGTAAAGACTGAAGTCCAAATATCAAATAAACACTTTCAGAAAATGTACAAGTACAGTATAACAGAACTTTTATCCAGGAATATAACCAAAGAAAAAGAAATTGGGCTAGGGTACAATGCTGACACGACCACTTGACTGATGCAGAAGTAAAAAACGATGCCTCATAATCAAGAAGTTGCGGGTTTGATTCCAGGTCCTTCCTGCATTCACCATTTTGAATAGTGAGCTGTTCTTATTGTTACTCTAATAGTTTAAAAACATACTTTTGATTTGCGTCTGTAATAGCCAGAGCAAATTTATTATTCGGCTTTATTATCTCAGTCACGTTCACACGCTCCCTGGTCTGACACTGTTAGTTTTCAAATAAAGACGTGGTATAACAGAGGTGAACTCAGATGTGGATGAGTGTTCTACATTGGAGAAAGAGAACAGAAGCCCTCCCCGCAAGAAACGTCCAGTCACACATAGGAACAATGCAGCTGCATCTGGTGTAAAGGAGAAAGATGGCACAGTTTGGCTGCAGCAAGAGGTTGGGCATTGTCCTGCCAGTGAATCTGCTACACACACGTCCTTCAATGAAACAGCAGGGCCTACAGTGCTTGCCAAGGTATCGTGCAAAGTTCTATTTGTGATGATGTTTTTTGATGGTCTTTATATAGAAAACATCTATATGTTACTTATGCAAAAGCCAGATTGAATGTTGTTTACCAATATTTATTTACTTACAGTATCTTCCTACAGTGTAAAGTCATAAATAGACTGTAGAGCTTCCTGTTTGATCGACATAGGCATATACAATGGTCACACAGTAAAGCTGTGACAGTGATCATAGACCTACTGGAGCTGTTTCTGGACAAAGGCAGAACCATAACAGCAGACAACTTCTTCACGTCACTTTCGTTGGCTAATAGACAGCTGCACCACAACAAAACTCTTCTTGGTAACATAAAAGCCACCTGCAGCTATAGACACTTCAGTACGCGAGCAATGGTGCTGAGAACGCAGACAGACTTCTTCTTTTTGGGTACATACACCGTCAGCATGGCACTGCCAGATTTAATACTATCGTAGAGAATTGCTTGCATACTTAAGTGTCTCTAGCTGCAGGTGGAAGCTACCATCACACTTTATGTAACTGATCTTTTCCTAAATAAGGAGTGGCATTGCACATGTACTTTGTCAGCATTACTATGTCGATCAAACACAAGAAGCTCTGCAGTCTACTTGAGACTTTACACTTTAGGAAGATAAGTAAATAAATATAGGGTTAGGATTAGGGTTTGGGTGATTCCAGCAAAGAAGTAAAGAAAACAGAGAAAAATAATGATTACTGGCTCATGCAAATCATTTCAGCATGTGATACTGCAGTACCTATTAAAATCTATTATAACGAGTGGTGAATGTGACAGAGAAAATACAGAGGCCAGGAAGATATTTAGAAGAAAATAACCAGTGGAAAAAAGCCAAATTAAAGTGGTAAAGCATTCAAGATTTTTGGTGTTCTGAATGCCTCAGCCCCAGTACATTTACACCAGTTATTATGTTTGAGTGCTGTTGTGGAGTAATGCACAAAATGAATTCTGGCCAACCTTTTCATTAAAAATAATAATAATAATAAATATGAGCAGAATTCTAACATAAATATGCATAAGGAAAAAATCAACACTGCATTCATGTTTAAAACAAAAAGAAAGGGGTAGGCTTTTAAATTTCATGGAAACAGATTTAGTGTATATTGAAAATATAGTAGTACTATCTCAAAAAAGTGGATTAATATGCTTTATTTAACTATATAAATACTTTATAAATATAGATAAAATTACATATTGATTTTAAAGAATGTTACAGGCAGTGCCCAAGGTTGACTTGAAAAATACACTCAGGGCTCCATAGTGAAAATGAAAAAAAGCAGAAGTACGATGAGAAAAGAATATAATCAGTAAAGTAAATCAACTGTAAAATAAATAAATAAAGTCTAATGAAAGTCTGTTTTGTAGGGATGTTGAGATAATGAGATATTTAATGAATTTAAAGTGAAAGCAGCTGCTGGAGCATGAAATCAATATAAAAAGCCATCATGTTCAGCTTTTAGAAACAATTGCAGAGAATAAAAAAATGTTAGTATGACAAATAAGTGTTGAATCCTTTCTGTCTTTTTCACTGACCCCTTGACATTGTATATTGCAAAAGCCAATTATATTAACTAACTTCTGAATTACCACTACAATTGTTCTATATCTTAATGAAGCCTTTTGCCCAAGAAGAATTAAAGAGGAAAAGTGCTAAAGGTTGTAAACACTCTTAATGACTGATAATCTTGAAATGACCCATTAACTAATAAAGTGTTCTCTAGTGACCTGACTATAAGACTACATCTCCAACTTGTTCTACAGCAAAACACTCAGAAAATACAGTATGTAAAATATGTAATAAAACTTGTAGAAATGATAAGAATTGCAGATTTACATTTGTGTAGTTATATTTTTACCCTTCATTACAACATGAAGTCTCACTGTCACTTACATCTCTCTTTCAAAAGAAGCAACACAACATTAAAGTAATTCAATTCATAAAACAAAAATGACAGGAAAAAATGAAACACTGAAGAAAACAGCTGTACATTCTTCTGTTACACTCTTCTGTAGCTAAGGTTGTTAAATATTTTAAAAAATAATTTAAAACCCCAAGCTGAATTTGACTTCTGAAGGCATTCCAGTAATTTTGGTTCAAAATAAAAAAATGATATTTATCCATTTATGCATGTATTTCTTGAGACCAGACAATTACATAACCTGGGGGCTGAAGGAAAACCTAATTTGTAAGAATTTTAAAAAATATTGGGATGCCTGACTATTGCACCAACAGGGACTTTAGTGACACTGCATTCAAATACATAGATTTTATAATGGAGCTGTTCCCCCTTGGCAGCTATAACAGCTTCCACTGTTCTTGGAAGACTTTCCACAAGATTTTGGAGTGTTTTGGTGGGAATTTTTGCCCATTCATCCTGTACAGCATTTATGAGTTTAGGCACTGATATTGGATGAGAAGGCCTGGCACCCAATCTAATCCATTTAAGCTTACAGAGTCGCACACACCAAGCATTTCAGAAAAATGAGTAAAGACAAAAGATCAGTCCAGGTCACATGTCAGGAGCTGGAGCATGCATCTGAGGATAGCTGGCCAGTCAGGGCTACTGGGTAAATTAAAATCATGGATTTTTTTGACAGCCTACAGCAGATACTCTGTTCCCAATTCCACAGTTATAGTCTTAGAAAAAAAGATCAGAGGCATGATGTGAAAAAGTTTAGGATTGCCCAAGTGTCGCAGTAGCATAACACAATATGGCAAGGCCACCAAGCTGAGACTATGCCTTAAATCACTGAAGGAGCGACTGGGGCAAGAGTGATGCCTTTATAGAGAGTTAGGTGGCCCAAAGATGGCCCAGGTGCTCGTGCAAGTAGTAACACATGGAAAGGCTAGCAGGGGCACCTTTCCAACTCTAGGGTTCAACACTGCCAGAGGGTAAAAGGTGTTCTAGCTGGTCCAAGTTGAGGTGTGAAGGAATGAAGAGGAAGGGAAGTCCACAAGGGTGGTTGGAACGAAGCAAGAAGTATTCTGTATACGGTGGGAGAGGGCAAAGGAAAGTCACATGAGCTGAGGTCTGGCAGTCAGAACCACAACAGACTCAGTTTATGTATGATGTCCTACCAAGCTTATCTAATCTGCACATACAGGAAAAGACGGTATTGATTAGTTGTATGAAAGTTCTGGGAGAGGGCTGATACTGTTGACTCTACAATCAAGTGCTCAATGTCATTGTGAAAGGAGTTGTCAGAGAAATCAGCATCTGCAAACAAGCACAGTCCACAAGTCAGAAGATGTTGTTTGTCACCGTTGGAGAGCTTTTAGGCTAGGTAGTTAAACCTATGACAGGAATCTTAGCAACTGCACAGAATTCATGACTCATGAGTGACCTTGAAAAGCAACTGAATTTCCTACAGCATATTGTCAAGACTTCTATGAGGCCAGATATTCTCCTCGCCTTAAAGTCAAAGACCATCCTTCTGTTCTGCTAGAGGAGTTCAACAGATGAAAAATGACCTAGTATGAAGTACTAGTGAATGACTATGGTTGGCTATAAGGGTTTTGTGGGCTAGTTGCTCTACAATGACTTGGGCTCACTGGGTATCACTGAAGTGAAAAGGAGGAGGACCATTTGTAATATTATGGAGGCAACAGAGAAAGCATTAAGAAAGTATTGAGATGACTCTGAATAAACACAAGTTGTGGTTTGATCAGCCATGACTAGGTTGCCTGTCTGATGTTGAAAGGCCCAAAACATGCAATGACCCCATGAACACCACTGATGATGTGTTTAACAGAAATGGACAATATATTCCAATAATAATCAAAAAGATATCCTAAAATGACTTAAAATATCTCTAAATATCATGAAATGCCTGCACATCTAATAATATTTTCAACTTAATTACAGATATCTTTAAATTACTTAGAGGTATTTTTAAATCACTTCATTAAGAAATTAGTGAAGTGTACAAGAATTTATCCTATCCTCTTTAATAAAATCCCTGTGTGCGTCCAGGTGTCTATGTGTGGGTGTCTTCTGGTGAAGTGCGCATGCGCGGGGCACGGTGCGATGCGCGATATAACTGTCAGAGAAAGTTAGAGGCGTTTTACGGAAATACAAACCAGTATTACTGCGAGAGGAAATTAAAGGTTCACAATACAGTGACGCATATTACAGCCACATACAAGCCAGTATTACTGTCAGAGGAGATTAAAGGCATATTACCGACGCGCACGCCTGTATTACCACCAGAGAAAATTAAAGGTATATTACGGACGGCATCCTTCAATAAGGGCGCGCACAAAAAGGCGACCTCAATTGGGCGCAGCGAATAAAGGCGCGCGTAAATAAAGATCTGCACCTTTGTTGCTCTTCACATATTCCAGAGCCATTTGAACTAAATTATCTACAAACGCCTTTATTCGCCGCGCTCAATTGAGGTCGCCCTTTTGAAGCTCGCCTTTTTGTGCGCGCCCTTATTGAATAGAGCCGTACAAGACAGTATTACTGTCACAGAAAATTAAAGACACACAATGCACGGCGGCAGCCCACGAAGAACGGTCAGCTCAGCAAGTAAACATCAACAAAAGAAAGGCTGAAAGAAAGAAAAATACGACCAACAAAAAGAATGAAGTCAAAGTCCCTTGCCATTTAATATAGACTGTTCCTACTAATGTTTATGCACTACTGTTCTAGCGCCCGTTATTGTAACTGGCTAAATGACTAGTTATTTATATAATCTGCTATTAAAGTAATATGAAAAAGTATTTGATCCTCAATAAATTGTTTTGGAGTGTATGTGTGGCAGTCTCTCTTAAAATATACATTGTCACACATGTGCGCGTGGGAGGCAGCTAAAGGGCTTGAGCAAGGGCAGTTCTGAATCTTACCAAGATGTGGCAGGGTGCACTGACTCTTTTTCTCCTTTGCCTGCAGACCATTCACAGGAGATTCCACCTAGCCCTCTCGACGTCACTTCCGGGATCGAGCGTATGGAAGAAGACCTTGCCGGCTCCGGCCCCTGTGATGTCATGTCCGGGCTCGAACCTATGGCTGAAGACCTTCCTGAGCCCGACCCCTTTGAACTCACTTCCTGTCTTCCCCTTTAAAAGCCTCCACCTTTTCCCTATTCCCTCAGTTTTGTTTTGGAATCGGTTTTGTGCACAGCAGTGCAATCATTTAAACGTCAATTTGCAGCCAGGAAACCAATTATATGGGTGGCTGCCCCAAACCTTGCTATGGCTCTTTGTGGAGTTTGTGACAGTGGTATAGTCGGCAGGATGGAATGGTCCTGGAGGAGAAGGGGACAGGACCTGCAATGTACCCAGGTGGGAGCGTACTGGGGCCGAGTTTTCAGGTGGGGAAGGTGTCCCGTGGGTCGGAGAGACCCGGTACGAGCTCTGCTCCTCTGCAACCTAGGCAGGCCAGGGAGTGTGTGGAAGGGGCTCACAGAATTGGGCTACTCCAGAGGGGGGAGGCAAAAGGGGCTTATTATGCTCTCTCAGAGGAGAGTGCCTGCCTCCCTGTGAAGCCAGAGCCCGGATTTCCACCTAGGGGTGCCCCAGACTGGCAGGTGACTAGAGTGGAAAACTGGAGGTTTGACCCAGAGCGGTCGACTCCTCAGCAAGCATAGTCCTTATGGGCAAGGGTAGGGCAGTGGTTACGGCCACAAGAGAACAAGCCCTACCAAGTAATAGAGCAGGTGGCCTATATACCCGTACAACCCAGAGCTTGTGCCGATGTCCGCAGAGTTGCTGGTGCGCAAACCACTTGAGAGCAAGGAGGAATGCAGGTGGAGGGGGAGGAGGGGTTGGGGTGCTCTGACTAACCTGTTGGCCGTCCCACACACAGGTGTGGTGATCGTAAACGGGTATAAGACCACAGCTTTATTCGATTCTGGCAGCAACATTACCATTGTTGCCCGCCGGTTTGTGCTGCTGAAACAGTGGCTAAAAGTTAAGACCATTATAACCAGTGTCCACGGAGAAATACGCTGGTACAGGTCCACCATCTGTATCATCAGTTGCGGAGGATCAGTAAAAAAATTAACCGTGGCGGTCCTCCTAAATCCACCAGATCCGGTGATACTGGGGCGGGACTGGTCTGAAATTAAAAGCGGCGAGACACATACCACTCCTGGGTTTAACTTAGGCCTAGTTATAGACGGGGATGAGCCGTCTCAAGCTGCCTCCACGCCGTGTAATCATCCGGCAGAGAGAAGAAGCGGCCTCCCTGACTGACGTGGCAACTCCCGGACCATCGCGTCCTGATACATCATCCACGAGCACCGAGACGATGTCACAGGGTCCTCACTTTGTGTTGGAAAATGACCTTCTTTATCGTGTAGCAGAGCATGACGGACAGGAGAGATGGCTACTGCTAATCCTGCGGACCTTCTGGCGGCAGGTCTGTGAGTTAGCACACGCCTACCTCCTAGGTGGTCATTTGGGCACCAAGAAAAACCTGGAGCGGATCAAGCTCCACTTTTATTGGCCAGGAATCAATGAGGAGGTTCGTCGCTTTTGCACTTCCTGCCCAGAGTGTCAGTTGTGACAGATTCCTAGGAAGGACCGTGCTCCTCTCGTTCCTATTTCCCTAATTGATGTTCCCTTTCACAGAATTCAGCCCGAGGACACAAGTACATTTTAGTCTTCGTGGATTATGCTACCAAATACCCTGAAGCTGTTCCGTTGCACTCAGCCACTTCTAAAACCATTGCACGGGAATTAGTAGGGGTCTTTGCGTGTGTTGGCATCCCTAAAGAAGTCCTAACAGACCAAGGGATGCCTTTTACCTCAGAGACATTCAAGGAGAATGCCAAGTTACTTAAAATAAAGCACTTAAAGACCGTGGTATATCATCCTCAAACTGATGGTTTGGTAGAGGTTCAATCAGACTCTCAAACAAATGCTTCGTAATGTGGTCAACGAGAATGAAAGGAGCTGGGATCAGCTCCTCCCCCTCGACCGTTTTGCCTATCGGGAAGTCCCACAAGCCTCCACAGGGTTCTCCCCTTTTTAATTATTGTATGGGCGACAATCCCGGGGCATATTAGATATCTTAAAAGAAGGATAGGAAGAAGAGGCTCTTCCCTCTACAAATACTATATATTGGAATATATCGCGCAATTATGTGATAGATTTGGTAAAATTCGGCCCCTCCTTAAAAGTCACATGGAAGAGGCACACGCAGCACAGGTCCGATATTACGACCATGGCACGTCTCTCCGGGAGTTCCGCCCGGGAGATTGGGTCATGGTCCTAGTACCTACCTCCCACTCTAAGTTGCTTGCCCATTGGCAAGGCCCCTACGAAGTTAAGGAGAGGAAAGGACTTGTGGACTATTTGGTGAGTCAACCCAATCATCAGCCGAGGGAGTGGGTTTATCATGTAAATCTGCTGAAAGCGTGTTGCTCACACGGCTAGCCTTAACTTCGGTATGGATTTAAGTCCCAGACAATGACTGGAGCTGGAAACAGTTATCCTGTCTGTCTTGGCGGTAGTGAGTGAAAACTACGGAAGGACCTCTCTGATTGAGCACAACATTGTGACAGAGCCCGGGATTATAGTCCGAGAACGTCCGTATCGTCTTCCCGAGGAAAAAAGAGCTGAGGTGGAGCTTGAGATCAAGCACATGCTGGAACTAAGTGTATTCGAGGAAAGTCATAGTCCCTGGTGTAGTCCCATTGTATTGGTCACTAAGCCTGACGGGAGTTGGAGGTTTTGCAACGACTTCCGTCGACTTAATCAAGTCTCCCAATTTGATGCTTATCCAATGCCATGAGTGGATGACCTCCTCGAGAGGCTTGGACAGGCTCAATATTTGACCACACTGGACATGACAAAAGGATGCTGGCAGGTTCCTTTAATGGACTCCGCGAAGGTTAAGACTGCGTTTAGCACCTCTAGTGGACACTGGCAGTATCGTGTTCTTCCATTTGGGTTACATGGGGCTCCAGCAATCTTCCAGCATCTGGTGGACAAAGTGCTCAGGCCTCATTACTCATACAGTGCTGCCAACCTGGATGACGTGGTCATCTATTCCAGCACATGGATGGAACACCTACAGCAGGTAAAAGCGGTGTTGCGGACACTTAGTGAGGCCGGACTTCGGATTAATCCCAAGAAATGTTTCTTTGGATTGAGGGAAGCCAAGTATTTAGGCTACCTGGTGGGTCGTGGTATTGTGAAACCACAGTGCTCCAAAGTAGATGCCATTTTGAAATGGCCCTGTCCGCGAACCAAGCGGCAGGTCCAAGCCTTTCTTGGGTTAGCGGAGTACTACTGCCGGTTTGTGCCCTGGCGCTCGGAGAGAGCGGTGTCCTTGACTGATTTGACAAAGAAGAGGGCCCCAAACATTGTGGTATGGACTGAAAAGACAGGCGCTGCATTTAGTGACTTGAAGCAGGCCCTTACGTCTGCACCTATCTTGAAAGCACATTACTTTTCTTTACCTTTCATCCTCCAGACGGACACTTTGGATACATGCCTGGGGGTTGTGCTGAGCCAAAGTGTCATTGGTGTGGAACACCCTATCATGTTCCTGAGCTGGAAACTGTTGGACCGGGAGACCAGGTATGTGGCAGTGGAGAGAGAGGCTTTGGCAATTAAATGGGCGATTACTCAGCTGAGGGTACTATCTGTTGGGCCGGGAATTCACCCTTGTCACGGACCATGCACCTTTACAGTGGATGGCCCTGCACAAGGAGTCGAATTCGTGGGGCACCAGGTGGTTTCTTGACCTCCAGCCATACAAGTTTTCGCTCATTCATCGTTGGAGCACTCTTCACGCCAACGCTGATGCTCTTTCTTGGGTTCATGACCTCTCGGTTCGGGTCGCCCAACCCGACAGGTCTGGGCTGAGGGGGGGGCCTTGTCACACAGGTGCGCATGGGAGGCAGCTAAAGGGCTTGAGCAAGGGCATTTCCGAATTTTACCTGGATGTGGCAGTGTGCTCTGACTCTTTTTCTCTCTTGCCTGCAGACCATTCACGGGAGATTCCACCTGGCCCTCTTGATGTCACTTCCGGGACCGAGCCTATGGAAGAAGACCTTGCTGGCTCCAGTCCCTGTGATGTCACGTCCGGGCTCAAACCTATGGCTGAAGACCTTCCTGAGCCCGACCCCTTTGATCTCACTTCCTGTCTTCCCCTTTAAAAGCCTCCACCTCTTCCCTATTCCCTCAGTTCTGTTTTGTACTCGGTTTTGTGCACAGCAGTGTGATGATTTAAATGTCAATTTGCAGCCAGGAAACCAATTATATGGGTGGCTGACCCAAACCTTGCTATGGCTCTTTGTGGAGTTTGTGACAACATAAACAGTAAAGGTTGTGTGCTAAAATGACGTGCAAAAATTTTTTTTTTATAGTATTTGGAATTTTGTTTTACAACTGTCTTTTATGTGAAATGAGCAGCATTGTGTGTGAGGTTAAGGCAAATGCATGTTAATTGCACCAGACTTGCTTCAACATCACAATGTTCATGGCCATACTGCCTGCAGGGCTATCACTTTCAGTTTAATTTTTCCCTTAATTGATCACACAGCATGAGGATGTTACCTAAGTATACAAAATACCTACACAATTTTAAAAGATCTTGTGTTAAACTATTTTTAAATACACATGCAATGGCTTCAGAAATGCACTTCTTTCAATATCAGAGATATTTAGGAAAGATGAGCAGTGGTGTGCATGGGTTTCAGGAAAATGTGTAGTATATGTGCTGCAAGTAAACAGTAAGTGTGAAAACTGCAGCCTCATTATAGTGGTATATATTCAGAATAATATTTTATTTTTCTGAATTAAGTATTTGAGTAGATACTGAGTAGTGTTTGAACCTTAGATCTACTTGAGCTGTATTATTGCTAAAGCAACAAGCTAAACCAGACGTGGTAGAACGCAATTATTCAACTATTGAAAAGAATGTTTGGCGATTAAATGGGCTGTAGAAGCACTACGGTATTACTTATGGGGACGAAATTTCACATTAGTAACTGATCATGTTCCACTTCAATGGTTATACCGTCAAAAAGATACAAACTCCCGTCTCATGAGATGGTTCTTGGGCTTACAACCTTACAGTTTTATAGTCAGGCATCGGCCTGGCTCTGAGCATATTAATGCTGATGTCCTGTCACGTCTGTTTGAACCTGGTATGGAGGATCGCTTGATTCACGGAAACGTGAATAAAGCTGAGGGAGGGGGTGTAAGCTGGAGCGCTGATCGCACCCTCAGAGGACACAGACGCCCCTGGGAAAACCCCTAAAATACATTGACAGATTACCTTCACATTCCTCCTTGCCCTTCTGGCTGGCTCTGTCGCGTAATATGCCTCTCGCGCGGTGCTCCACCTTCTTAAAAAGCCTGTACGGGCTTCTTTCAGTTTGTTAAATTGATTGCTTGCTTCTCCTTCTCTCTCTCTCTCAGACATTCTCTGCTCCTGGCGGAACTGTCATCTCTGACTTGTCATGGAGCACGTTTAAACTTTTGAAAAGAGACAAATGTTTGTTTGCAGTGCTTTGAATAAAGTTCCTTTTTTTTCTACAACCTCCTGTGTCTCTGTGCAAATCTGTGACCCAAGCGTGACAATATGTAAATATACGGACCTTTCCACTTTAATAAAAAAGTGTCTGTCTGTGTGTCTGTTATCCAACAAATGGTGCACCACAAACATTACCACTGTTTTTATAAATCCCATGCCAAATGGCATTGTCACACACGTGCTCATGGGAGGCAGCTAAAGGGCTTGAGTGACGGAAGTTCTGAGATATGCCGGGAGGTGGCAGAGTATATTGACTCTTTTTCTTTCTTCCCTGCGGACCATTCCGGGAGATTCCACCTGGCTCTCGTGACATCATTTCCGGGACCGAGCCAATGGAAGGAGTCCTTACTGGCTCCGGCCCCTCTGACGTCACATCCGGGCCCGAACCAATGGAGAACGAACACGTCCCTGATCCTTATGACCTCACTTCCTGTCTTCCCTTTTAAAACCCTGCCCTTTGTCCTAATTCCTCAGTCTTGTCTTGGACTCAGTTGTATGCACACCAGTGCTGTTTATTTAGATAAAACGACTTTTGCAGCCAGGATACCAGATTATACGGGTGGCTGCCCCAAACCTTTATTTGAGTATGTCTCGTCTTTATGACAGCATATAACAGAGACAGATAGATAGATAGATAGATAGATAGATAGATAGATAGATAGATAGATAGATAGATAGATAGATAGATAGATCAACTGTTATTTTAAGAATTTCTCAAACCCCATCATAACTAAAGTAGGAGGCTAAATCCTTTGTAATCTATGTGCTGTTGTAGAAACTTGTTAATCACATTGTGCTTTGTAAATGGGCTCCCTCTTGCACTAATAGCGATCACCACACAGAATACATTAAATTAAAAACATTACAGCTTTCTGAACATTTAGAATACTAAGATTTATACTTGAGATTGTATCATTTTCATGATGGAATGCAATAAAGCAATTATTCTGTTACATTTTATAGATACATTGTTAATTTCATTTAAATGAATTACACTGTTAATAATGACAAATGTATCAGTTGATGATAATTCTACATTCTTTAAAAGCTTCAAAGTCTTGGTGTTTTAAGATTACAGCTCACTTGCATAGAGACGTTTTATGTGTTACAATTCATCATGTTGACAAATGGGATGGAAGAAAAAGGAAGGACTCAAACTGGGGTAGATACATCTGGATTGAGAGAGTACAACTACAATAAAGAAAGCCCACCAAGAATAACATTCATTGAATCCAACGTTTGTTGCCTACAAACACCTTCTCTTGACCCCAGCACTTTCATATTATCAAAATCAAAACAGTGGGCTGTAGCTGATACCCATTTAAATGCAGATTCTCTTGGAGCCACATTTACACCTGCAATAAAGATTCTCCACATTGAACATGCAGGTGATTTTCCAATCACTAAGTAATTTTTTGGATACTGTGGCAAAGTAACCTGGGAGTATCCACAATGTTTTCATTTGAGCAGTTCAACATTGTACAATGGCAGGAAATGGAGATTTTCTTGATATACAGCTACAGCGTGTTAGTGGCACCTGCCTTTGTGCTTCCTAGGCAGCTTATATCTATAAGTAACTCTCAGGAAGATGATTTACACATTATGTAATTATAGACTGTAACAAAAAAACTCTTTGAATTAAATGAATTTATGGACAAAATGTAATTTCTACTCTGTACGTTTATTCATATTCAATTTCCATTTTTATTTCACAGACATTTGAATAATGAGGTATGGCTAGCAGCTTTTTAGGTAACACTTAAGCCATTCAAAGCCATAATCTAGTGTGACTGTTCCTTTATAAAAAAAGGTTGGGCCCAGATGCAGTTTACTTTATTCATTTGCCCTCATATAGTAGGCAAAGAAAAATGTTTACTTTCTTTAAACTTAACAGCAAACTACTCAGAACCTGTTAAAAAGGTTACATCGGTCCCTCCACTTACACAAAGAAACTCCACTGTTCATTCTCCTATTTGCACACTTCGAGTCTGGAGAGTGGCTATGGATACACTGTCACGCACGTGCGAATAGGAGGACATTGTATGGACCAAGTAAAGGTAATTCCACTAAATCTTCTCCTGTTATCTCTACAGATCAGCCACGGGAAAACCTATCTGACTCAACCTTGAAGACGGCACTTTCGGTTCCGGTGCCTTGACTGATGTCAGTCACTTCCATTTCCCCTATGTCACTTCAGGTCTGACTATTTACAACCGCCATCTTTGCAATTGAACTTCAGTTCTGTTTTGGACTCAGTCTTGTGAACATCTCTGTTCCCTTCAAAGCCTTTTGGAGCCAGGGATATTACACTGGTGGCTGCCCCAAACCTTTTTAAGTGTGTCGAGTCTGATCATTTTACAACACTAATTACAGGCCTCTTCACTCATAAAATGCACCATTCACAATATTCCATCTTACATGTTCTTCTTTCCCCTCAGCAAATTAATGCTGGCAATATACTTTATATTCTAAGTTACTTCTGTGAAAACATTGCAATGCGATTTCAGGTGAGTTTAAATAGCTCAAAAAACATAACGAAAATAACTGAAGTGCCAAAAGATTGTAGACAGTTTTATAATCTGTTTGTCATGCTGCTTGCTGTTTAGCTGCATACTTCATAAAAAATGTAAGTACGCTGTAGTTTTAGCAATTTATTTAAATAGAAAAATATTTCATCTTAATATATCCATTACTTTATGTGCTCAGCTGATTGAAATCTTTTGTTTTGCTCTTTACTAATAAATAGAGAAGCAGTTTTTGGCAACACACCTCAGGAAGTTATTTTTTTTAAATTGAAAACGTACTGTATGCTAATAATCAAAGTGAAAATATATGACAACAATATATGCTGTGTGCCAAGAATTTATTTTTATGTTCATTCATGCTGTATTAAGCTATTTGTGGTTTTGGGGGGTAGAGCAGTAGGGGTACATTATTAAGATGTCAAGCTGACGAGCATTTAGTGAGAACAAAAGGATTCAGACACCACTTTGTGTAGCCAAGTTTTAGTTCTGAGGAAATGCAAAGCAGTTCTAGTGTAAATTAGCATGAAAACTAATGCCAGGAAAGAGAGCTAAGAGTTGATGGTTTCATTATTTAAAGCAACATTTTAAAACTTGAGAAAGGCTGTTGGAGGATTCAGGGAAATTTAGAACAGAAGAAGTCAAAAATGGTATGGATTGATTCTGAATGCAACTGCGAGAATGAAAAGTGAATTAAAAAAAAAAAAAAAAAAAAAAAGCTAACCTTTACCAGTATCATAAGTTACACCGGCTGTTACAGACTGAAATCAAATTTATGTTATTCTAAAATTGTAAGAATAAGAGCAGTTCATTTCTCGAAGTGGAGCCGTGCGGGATCAAACTCGCCACCCTCTGATTCCCAGTCAGGGGCAGATACCATTACGCCACCGCGGCAGTTGTAGTAACAGTGTCAATGTGGCATGCTAATGCGGCTTTTTTTTTTGTGCAGTTATATTTTTGAATAAAAGCGCACGTGTTCTCGTATTTGTACCTTTTGTGAAAGTGTTTCTTTGATATATGGACTTCAGGCTTCATACGTTATATAGTTTATGCCTACATTTTGTCATTTACTATTAGAATATGAAAAATGTTTCTGTTTTAAAAATGTGTTTGCACAGACTACTATACTGTAGAAACGGAACACACATAAAATGCGTGTATTCCAAATAACGCTCGAATTATTTCCACTCTAAAACTTCACTTCAATCCCAGATAATCAAATCAAGGCAAGGCATGAGCTAGGAGAAGTTCATTCTAAGTCGGTGGGGGGATGGAATAGCTGGCTGCTAGTAGCTTTTGTTTCTCAGCACATTTAGATGACAAAAGACTCTGGCGGAGATGTGCAAACGGATTTAAGACGCAATTTAAGGTGGGACGGATTTACGAGTTTTTTCGTAGGCTCTGGTAATTCTAGTGTTAAAGCATATTTTTCTATTTAAAATAGGTAAATATTCTAAAACCTTCACAAGATATTAAAACTCCACAACATATATCTATGTACTATTAATATTATTTATATATTTGAAATAAATGAACAGTGATTTAGGTGTACCGGGAGTAAGTAACATTGGCCCCTTAACACACTTACTTGAGCCCTTCCTTTCCCTCTCTTTACAAGTTTGATTTTGCCCTAATATAACTTTTTTTGATAAGAGCCTTCTTTACCTTTGCCTTCAAAACTGGTTCCCATTCTTGCAATTTACAAAGCTCAAGACATACAGTAAGCTGCAAACAAACAAAACAAAATCATTTGCAGAGGTCGATGTATACAAGTATCAACTGTCTACTACACATTGTTATTGCTACAACACTTGAAGTGGTTTCACCAAAAATTAATGATAGCTTTCTATTAGTCTGTATAATATTCTACTTTCTAAATAATACCACGTTGTTAAACAAAATGTTTAAATCTAATAGAGATCACGTTCAGCATCTTAATACTCAATGGAGTTCAGAACTGTGGCCATCCAAATTGATGCACTCTTCAGGTGAAAAAAAATGATCAAATGATAGATGGAGTAGATGAAAAGCAATCCTTCTTTGTCTCCAGGTGAATGGCTGACAAGTAAGTACAGGACAGGAATAGCACACTATTTGGGTATAACTCTTATTGGCTAGACATGGATTTTAGCATTTTAACCTGATGCTCAAAGCTTTTCAATTCCTCAACTCTGTTTATAAAGTTCTTCACAGCTTGTACAAACTCAATACAGTATATGAAAAAGAAAGAGCAATATTTGAAAAATGTATAAGCAGTGTGATACAAAGTTTTTATACCAAATCACAAAATGACAAAAGTAATGAATTTGACATAAAAATGTTTTCTCAGATATTAAAATTCAAAAATCTGCTGTTTCCATTCCTATAATGGGAACATTAACTAATGAATAACTGATTGGCCTGACTGCCTGTAATGACACGTTGGCATGCTAATAATCACTTCTTACTACACTGCAGTCAAGAAGTATTGAGAAAACGACAATTTTTGTTGTTTTGGCTAGGCACATCTTCACGGAATTGTAAAAGTAACAATGAGGTAAAACTTGACCCTATTTACAGTTACATCAGGTTAACAATGTAAGGATTACCAGCTTCTTTATACATGGCACACCTGCATTTTAGTGATGCAAAAGCTATTGAAGAATTGAGTCTAGAACTGTTTCTTGGTCAGCTGAGTGTCACTGTATCATCAATAAATGCACATTTTAGAGTTTAAGAAGAATACTTACGGTCATGGAAGTAGACACCTTTTCTAGTCTTACAGACAAATTAGAAATACACTAACTAGCACCAACGATACATCTTTATAGATTATGCTAATTTGTACAAGTACTTCTGGTCCATTGAAATGGGGGTACTATACAAAAGATGTGCAATCTTTTCATATCACTATTCACCTGATGTAAATGTAAATACCCTCAAATTAAAAATTGTGTACACATTAGCCTCATAATCATTGTTACATTTTACATTAAATGTGCTGAGGAAACACACAAACCAAAAAAGGTTTAAAAAGTGAGAAAACAAAAAAAGAATACACAATCCATTATTTTCCTTACTCACTTATCTGGGGCAGGGTCATGGGGAAGCTGGAGCCTATCCTAGTAAGCATTTTGTGCAAGGCAGGAACAATTCCTGAACAGAGCGCTAGCCCATTGCATCTCAAACACACACTCAAACAAATAGGACAATTTATCATCACCAGTTCACCTAAAGTGCACATCGGGACTGTGGGACAAAACTGGAGTGCCCAGAGAAAATCCACACGGAGTTTGGGTGGGCATACAAATTCCATACAGGTAACATCCAGGATGTGAACCCTGGTCTCCTTGTTGCAAGGCAGCAGCACTACCACTGAATACACCAATACAACAAAACATTTTCAGTGTCCAAACACTGACACAAAAGACATCCCACACTGTAAAAGAAAGGCAATCAGATGTAAAAGGAAATAGAGGTCCTTAACACTAGAATTACCAGAGCCTACAAAAAAACTTGTAGATCCGTCCCACATTAAATCGCTTCTTAAATCCGTTTTCACCTCTCCGCTATCGTCTTTTGTCTTCTAAATGTGCAGATAAAGACAAGCTTCAAGCAGCCGGCTATTCCATCCCCCCACTGACTTAGAACGTGCACGAACTTCTCCCAGCTCATGCCTTGATTGATTATCTGGGAGTGAAGTGGAGTTTTAGAGTGGAAATAATAGATCATTATTTGGAACACAAGCATTTCATGTGTGTTCCGTTTCTACAGTAATCTGTGTAAATACATTTTTAAAACAGAAACGTTTTTCATATTCTAGTAGTAAATGAAAAAAATGTAGGCATAAACTATATAATGTATGAAGCCTGAAGTCCAAATATCAAAGAAACACTTTCACGAAAGGTACAAAATAACAGAACAAGTGCGCTTTTATTCAAAAATATAACTGCAGAAAAAAAAGCCGCCTTAGTGTGCGACATTGACACTCATTTATTATGACTGCTGCCGTGGCGCAACAGTATCAGTTGCTGACTGGAAATCAAAAGGTCACAAGTTTGATCCTGCATGATTCCCTTTTGAGAAGTGAACTGCTATTATTTTTACTATTTTAGAATAAAAAGATACATTTGATTTCAGTCTGTAACAGCCAGTGTAAATTATGATATTTGTAAAGGTTAGCTTTGTTTTTGTTTTTTTTTTATTCACTTTTCATTCTCTCAGTCGCGTTCAGGATCCTTCCCTATCCCACCTGACACTGCTGTTTTCACATAAAGACGCGCTATAGCTCTGCAATGTATGACGATGCATACGACCATGTGTTTTTTTGTCTTTCTTTCAGGTGTGTAATAGAAACCACAGCATAGAGAGAAGTGTGTACATTGTAACAGGTACACACGTTATAAATGTAGGAAAGACGATCCTTGCGTGTGTGTGAACTGTTAACTGTTAACATTTGAATCTGATGATTGCATATAGCGCTGTCTTATTCAGTGCGTTTATTCAGTGCGCGCAAGAACATGCAGGTGGCCAGTTGCTGTGTGCTACAACATGCTGGCGGTGATCAACGCACATTTTAAAAAAAGAAAGAGACAAATATATGTGACATTTTGAAGAAATCATTTTATAACGCAAATAGTACCAATCAGAAAACATCATCGAAGTAATGCAATATTATTTGAAAACGAACAGCGTCAGATTGGGTGTGATTTACTGTATACTGGCGCTGTTACTTAGAGTCGGATCAGAAGCTGAATAAGCTCCTGTTCTGACTCTAAGTAAAACAGCATGAATTAATCAACAGAAATAACCGCGATCGACATTTTAAACTTAACGATTTACAGTGCATACCAATTTATAAATTTTATGTCCGTTTGAGGCTACAAAGAAAAAAAACACTTCCTCCGCAGAGGGGAATCGAACTCAGGTCTTTAAGGCAAGGCAGGGATGTTGTGCTCTGCATCAGCAAATCTTAGTGTTACGCCACGGAAGGTGTTGTGTGTCATCCTTGAACCTTTTGTGAAAGTGTTTATTTGATGTTTGGCCGTCAGGCTTCACAAATTCTATAGTTTATGCCTACATTTTGTAACATTTATTACTAAAATATAAAAAAGTTTCTGTTTTAACAATGTGTTTACACAGATTACTGTAGAAACGGTACACCACTCTAAAACTCCAGCAGTTCAGGCACTCCCAGATAATCAAACAAGGCATGAGCTGGGAAAACTTAGTGAACGTTCTGCGACGGTGGGGGATGGAATAGCCGGCTGCTTGCTGCTCATCTTAATCGGCACATTTAGAAGACAAAAGAGAGGTGAGAACGATTTTAAGGTGGGCCGGATCTACGAGTTTTTTCATAGACTCTGGTGATTCTAGTGTTAATAAATAATAACTATGATTACAAATAATTTATGTTTGTGTCACTGAGACAGAGATCTATTTTGGACGTGAAAATATGACCTACTAATAAAGGACAGCACCTTGTCTCTTCTCTACTAACAGTGCTTCCATCTTGCAACTCTCACATGGCTCTCAAGGTCTTCTTTCATTTGATCCACTCTGGTATACCACAATCTGGCACTGGGTACAACTCCATGTTTACAATGTTTACATTTTACATTTACATTTTACTTGTTTACATTTATACTACATGGAAGCACGCACAGACGCTGTGGCTTTGTGCTCCCCGAATAGGTGATCTTTTCTGCTATTATTGTTCTTAATATTGACTTTCATCGTTTTGCACACGGAAGCGAGCATCCACTATAGTCGTCAAAAGCTTCTACAGATCGGCTCTGATAGCAAAGATAATTATTATAACACAGAAGCAATACCAAAGGAGATTCTCAGATCACCGGGACTTACGTTGACTCCTACATTTGGAACACAATGACGCAGACAGCGCAGGGAGAGGAAGCAAAAAAGAGGCAAGCGAGCAGGATTACTAACTAGGCTAAAAGCTGCTCCGCATAAAACCCCTCTTCCTAGCGTTCTTCTTGCAAATACTAGATCACTCTCAAATAAAATGGACGAGCTCCGACTGGATATTTCCACACATAAAACTACAAGGGACTGTTGCCTTTTGATTTTTTTGGAGACGTGGCTGGATCCCACCATACCGGACACAGCCGTTGAACTTCCAGGTTGCACACTCCATTGAGCTGATCGAACCCCCGATTCCGGTAAGAAAACAGGTGGAGGACTGTGTATCTATACTAATAATGCTTGGTGCACTAATATAACTATAATCAACAAGTTTTGTTGTCAGGACGTGGAATATATGAAGATAAGATGCCGACCGTTTTACCTACCGAGAGAACATACCATTGTTATTGTTACAGGCAGTATACATACCTCCTCAGGCTAATAATAATATCAATAATAATAATAATAATAATACATTTTATTTATATAGCGCCTTTCCCATGCTCAAGGCACTTACAGAATATAAGAAAGAACGGCAGGGTATACAGTATATAGCGTTGTACAAACCAGATAAATAAATAAAGAAGATTACGACAGTGAATTCAGAGAAAAAGCCTAACAGACAACATACTTGATGGTCTAGCACATACACATACAGGTTACATGAGCATTTTGACAGAGAGGTAAACTGAGAGAAGGGTAATAAAGTCAAGTAGAGCTACAAGCCTTCCTGAACAGATGAGTTTTGAGTTGTTTTTTAAAAGAATTTATGGAGTCAGCTAACCTGATTAATTTCGGTAGGTCATTCCAGAGTCTGGGCGCTATACAGCTGAAGGCCCTGTCACCCATGGAGTGTAGATTAGTGTGGGGAACAACAAGATTTCCAGAATCAGAGAACCTTAGTGGGCGGGCAGGCACATAGTGATGGAGAAGGTCACTGATGTAGTTTGGCGTGAGGTTATTTAAGGCTTTGTAGGTTATTAGTAGGATTTTATATTCGATTCTGTAAGACACAGGGAGCCAGTGAAGACGGAGCAGGATGGGTGTGATGTGCTCGCTGCTGCTGGTTTGAGTAAGGACTCTTGCAGCTGAGTTTTGAATAAGCTGGAGCTGTGATATTAGATATGAAGGGGCACCTGCCAGTAGGGAATTACAATAATCAATGCGGGATGTGATAAAAGCATGGACAAGTTTCTCAGCATTAGAGATGGAGAGCAAGGAGAGAACACGGGATATGTTACGGAGGTGAAAGTAAGAAAGATTCTTAATGTGATTTATGTGGGCAGAATAAGAGAGGGAGTAATCAAAAATGACACCAAGATTCTTTACAGTAGAGGCAGGTCTGATGAGATCACTGCCAAGATGGACTGGGAAGGAGCTCATTTTATTAAGATGCATTTTAGTCAAAATCTGCAGGAGTTCAGTTTTGTTGCAATTTAATTTTAAAGAGTTCTGCTCCATCCAAGTTTTAATTTCACTAAGGCAGGTTGTGAGCTGAGAAAGCTCTGATGAAGTTCCACTTTTAACACTGAAGTAGAGCTGAGTATCATCTGCATAAAAATGATAACCCAGTCCATAGCTACGTATAATATGGCCAAGGGGAAGCATGTAAATACAAAAGAGAAGAGGGCCGAGGACAGAGCCCTGAGGAACTCCTTGTGTGACTGGTGCTGAGCTAGATCTGCTGTTGCCAAGACTAATAAACTCTTGCCTATCAGTCAGATAGGACTTGAACCACTGGAGGGCAGTGCCAGAGATACCCAGCATGTTCTCCATTCTGGACAGTAGAATGTCATGTCTGACAGTGTCAAATGCTGCACTGAGGTCTAATAAAATTAATATGTTGGTTTGTCCAGAGTCTGCTGCCATAAGCAAATCATTGGTTACCCGTAGCAGAGCAGTTTCACAGCTGTGCCACGCCCTGAAACCAGACTGAAAGGGTTCCATCAAGTTATTAGAAGTTAAGTAATTGGTGAGTTGGGAAGCTACAACACGCTCAAGGACTTTTGACAGGAAAGGTAAGTGGGAAATAGGCCGGAAATTGTTAAGATTGTCAGCATCAAGACCAGACTTTTTTAACATTGGGGTTACAGAAGCAATTTTAAAAGTGAGTGGTACAAACCCAGTGTCGAGGGATGAGTTTATTAGTGTTGTAACAGTCGGGATTATGGCATGAAGGCAGGATTTAGGTAGTGTGCTGGGGATGGGGTCCAGTACACAAGTAGTCGGCTTTATTTTACAAAGCAGGTTATTAACAAACGCAGATGTGACTGGTGAGAACTTAGAGAAGGAGCTGGATGGAGTGGGAAAACAGGGAGAGATATAAACAGATGATGTATTTATGTTAGTTGAATTATTTAGATCTTTAATTTTGCTATGGAAAAAGTGGAGGAATTCCTCACAGACTTCAGTAGAAGAGGTAGTTGGGCCAGATGCAGGTTGGAGTAGTTTATTAACTACAGAGAACAACACCCTTGGGTTATTGTGGCCACTTTCTATTATTCTACCATAGTAGGTGTTCTTGGCAGCAGTTAGTGCTTCTCTGTAAGCTCTTTGGTGGTCAGAGAAAGCCTGGATGTGCACGGTGAGGCCAGTCTTACGTGACATTCTCTCAAGGCGTCAGCCAGCTGCTTTCATAGATCGCAATTCTGAATTATACCAAGGAGCTGAACATGTTTTAAAGGAGCTGTATTATCTAATGCTGAATGAAGGGCTGAGTTATAGTGGGGAACAAGACTATCTAGTGTTGATGGAATAGGTGCAGACAGTAAAAGATCAGAAATAGATCCAGAATGGATCGAGGGACAGATATTTTTAAGATTTCTGTAAGAAATTTGTCGTTTACAGGTAAGAGGAGGGAAAGGCAGTGAGACAGTGAAAAATATTGCTTTATGGTCAGAGAGTCCCAAATCAGTGCTGTAAATGTTGGCAACAGATAGTCCAGAAGTGCAGATCAGATCCAATATATGACCACCAGAGTGGGTTGGAAAATCAACATGTTGTGTCAAGTCAAAACAGTCCAGTAAGGATAGGAATTCATTTTTCAGTTTAGATGTAGTAAAGTCAATATGGATGTTGAAATCACCAAGAAGGATAATTTTCTGAGAGTAAGAACTTAGGTGGGTCAAAAGTTCAATCAGATCAGATAAGAAGGATGCATTGTATTTTGGGGGACGATAAAGAACAATGAGTGAGATAGGACCTGATTCCTTTATTAGTTTAAGAGCCAGGCACTCAAAAGACAATGGACAGTCAATTTGGATTCGTTTGATGTTTTAGTCAGCTCTGACAATTACTGCAAGCCCACTGCCTTTCCTTGAGCTGCAAGGCTCTGTGTGCAAAGTGAATCCGGGAAGTGTCGCCTCTGTGAGAGAGTTAAGTCAGCGCTTGAAAAATTGTTTGACGTTATCAGTAAACAACAGAACTCGCACCTTGATGCAGTTTTTATCATTGCTGGGGATTTTACTCAAGCGAATCTTAAGGATGTATTCCCCAGATTTTATCAACATGTATATTGTAAAACCAGTGAGGAAAACACTTTAGACCACGTCTATACAAACATAAAAGACGCCTATAAGGTCATTCCACGCCTCCACCTTGGCAAGTCTGATCACCTCTCTTTGTTTCTTGTTCCAGCACACAAAGTCCTTATCAACAGTACTAATCCAATTAGCAAGACTGTTAAAGTTTGGCCTGAAGCTGCCATTTGCCAACTCCAGGACTGCTTTGAACAAACAGACTGGAATATATTTTTTCATCAGACAGACTTACAGACATATACTTCATCTGTGCTGTCATATATTAATAACTGTGTGGACAATGTCACTGTCAACAAAAGGATTAAGGTCTACCCAATGTCAATTGTCAATGTCAATTTATTTATATAGCACATTTAAAACAACATAGTAATGCTGTGGCGAAAGTGCTTTACAATAATAGAATAAAAGAAAAACAAAACAATTAACATAAAACATAAATAGAAATAAAATATATGAACATAAAATAAAATCCATAATAAATATAAGTAATGTTATATAATCACAAAGAGGAAACCATCAGTATTACTTAAGGTCACCGAAAGCAAGTGAATAGAAATGATTCTTTAATCTTGTTTTTGTAGAGCGACTCCTTTATATGATGAGGTAAAGAGTTCCACAGGCGAGGAGCAGCAGCTGCAAAAGCCCTGTCCCCCTTAGTTATACACTTGGTACGAGGGACAACCAGAGACAGCTGACCAGAAGATCTAAGCACTCTAGATGGCTGATGTAAAACACACAGTTCAGATAAATAGGCAGGAGCAAGCCCATGTATAGATTTATAAACTAGCAGCAAGATTTTAAAATCAATTCAAAAACTGACAGGCAGCCAGTGTAAAGAAGCTAAAATAGGAGAAACATAAGTCATACTTACTTGCCCCAACCAGAAAGCGAGCGGCAGCATTTTGGACCAACTGTAACCTGTGTATCAGGGATTTGTTAATCCCAGAATACAGCGAGTTGCAGTAATCGAGGCGAGAAAAAATAAACACATGAGTAGCTTTCTCAAGATCCCTAGAAGATAAAAAAGGCTTTATCTTACCGAATAGACGAAGTTGGAAAAAGCAACTCTTGACTACAGAATTTACTTGTTTCTCAAAAGAGGGGTTACTATCAAAGGTAACACCAAGATTGTGAACTTGAGGTTTGGAAAAGACAGAGAAAGAGCCGAGAAGTTCAAGACCAATGTGGGCTTTAGCTGATGGACCCACTATAAGCACCTCCGTTTTATTTTGATTTAGATCAAGAAAATTATTAGCCATCCAGGATCTTAGTTCAGACAGACAGTTGTGGAGTTGATTTGTTGTAGAGTTGCAGACAGGAATATAAACCTGAGTATCATCAGCATAGCAGTGAAAAGAAATGTTAAATTTCCCAAAAATCACTCCAATAGGGTGAAAGTATATAGAGAATAAAATAGGACCCAAAATGAATCCCTGAGGAACACCATATTTAAGGGGAGCAGTAGATGAAGAAGTGGAATTAAAAGTCACTGAAAAGTGTCTACCAGTTAAATATGACCTGAACCAGTTAAGAGCAGCCCCTTTAAGCCCAACTAGGTGTTCAAGCCGTAACAGCAATGTCTCATGGTTAACAGTGTCAAAGGCAGTGGACAGGTCAAGGAGGAGAAGGACTGCCGCATCACTTGAGTCAGAAATAAGAGAGATGTCATTGAACACTTTCAGGAGTGCCTTTTCAACACTATGATAACGCCTAAAACCAGATTGGTAGATCTCAAATAATGTATTGGAGTTAAGGTGATCAAACGATTATAAATAATTCTTTCTAGAATTTTAGCCAGAAATGGCAGTTGGGAAATTGGACGAAAATTGGCTCAAACTCCACAATCTAATTCTACCTTTTTTAGACGGGGACGGACTGCAGCATGTTTAAAAAATGAGGGCACAACCCCCGAACTAATAGAATCATTGATAATGGCTAGTAAAGGTGGGCCCAACACATAAAAGGCTTCCACTAAGAGATGTGGTGGTACAATATCCAGAGGACTTGGGGCTGGTTTAAGGGTGTCAATAGTTCTTTTTAGCCGTGAAAGCCGTGTCTTAGTGGATTCTAAGACAATGTCATGATTAACAGTAAGAAGTTCATAGCCCGTTTGAACAATGCCATGGCGGATAGTATCGATTTTGCTGACAAAGAATGATAGAAACTGGTCACATGAATGAACAATGCTATTTAATTCCATCGCAAAGTGAGGGTGAATGGCCGCATTAATTGAATTAAATAAGACCCTAGGATTCTTTGAGTGATGGGATACTAAATCGGCAAAGAAGTTTTGTTTCATTATCTTAACTTCAGCCTGGAAATTGAAAAGAGAAGTCCTAAAAATCTGTTTAGAGATTCGACAGGCGCGGTGCAGTTGATCGTGTATTTTCATTTAGCCAGAGAGCAGGTCCACCCTTATTACTGTGTATCTTGGGCGGACCAATTGAGTCTAAAATCGTTTTACAGGAAGAATTATATTTTACGACAGAATCATCGATACCATTATTTTGGTCGTGCACATAAAGACTAGAGAAAATGGTTTTAAAATCAGATATAACAGAAGAATTTAAAAAGCGCGAGTAGCGTGAGGGACAGCTATTAGTCGGTACATCAACAGTAATATTCAGATCCATCATTATAGAAAAGTGATCAGTAAAAGAAACATCACATAAATTAATATTATTCACTGAAATATCACGAGTAAGAACGAGATCAAGAGTGTGACTGAGAGAGTGAGTTCGTGTATTAATATGCTGTATAAAATCTAATGAGTCCAATAGTGATAAAAAGTCATTGACCAAAGGTTTGATTGACAACAAACGTGAATGTTGAAATCACCAACAATAAAAACTTTATCATGAGAGAGGGTGATATCAGCCAAGAGATCAGAGAATTCAGAGATGAAAGTATCATTAATTACAGGAGGTCTATAAACCACGGCAAACAGCAGAGAAGGGGAGCTGCACACTTCGAAAAGTTGAAGTTCAAAGCTGCTAAACGGACCCCTTGTAAGGCTCCGACACAAGAACATACTTTTAAAAATAGTGGCAATGCCCCCAAAACGACGAGTCAGGCAAGGAGAATTTAAAAATGAATAACTTGGTGGAGTCAAGTCAGTAAAACAAGAAGAGTCACCATTTAAAATCCAAGTCTCAATGATGAAGAAGAAACCCAGATTATTTGAGGTAATAAAGTCTTGTAGAATAAAAGTTTTATTAGACACTGATCTCACATTCAAGAGAGCAGCCTTGATAGAGGTAGAAGAGCTTGTTGCAGGATGAGCACGGGTGAGCATGTGAAGATTAGCAGTGTTTACTACTCGATTGCAGGCCGAGGAAAAGTGATGCTGTCTTGAAATGGAGAAATTAAATCCGGTGTCCAGCGCCCATGAACCAGTGATGGAGTCCTGAGCAGGAGAAGATGGGTCATCGATGACTCGCAGGCATCGGGAATCAAAGCTCTGGGACTTGAGTCGGCATTGTTTAACAGCAATTCCGGCTTTTTTCCCACAATGGCGGCGGGTGTGTTTGCATCTCCGAGGAGCATTCAACTCACTGATACAGGTGAACACCGGCGTCCAGGTGAAGAAGTCAGGAGATGAATAAAACAAAGGTGGAGGTTCAACAAAAAAATCCAATCAGAAGATGAAAATTGAGAGGAAAGCAAGCCAGAAAATATGTTTAGTAAAGACTCATCATAGGACAGTGGCCGTTGAGATAAACTAAAACATAAAAACAAAGTTAAAACATAGACTAGAGAGACGAGCAGACGGCCAGCCACACCAGTCGGCGCCATCTTCACCTAAATGAGAAACCATGGATGAATAGTAAAGTCAAACAGCTGCTCAGGGAAAGGGACAAAGCCTTTAAATTAGGAGACACCTCAGCCTATAAAGCTACAAGAGCTAACCTCAAGAAGGGCATCAAGTCTGCTAAACTAATGTACAAACAACGGATTGAGGAGGACTTTGACAGTAACTCAAATTCACAGTGGATGAGGCAAGGCATCTGATTAATCACGGATTACAAAAAGAAAAATGACGTACAATACATACTGGCCAATAACAATGCCAACCTAGCAGATGAACTTAACAGTTTCTTTGCATGGTTTGACAAGGACAATAACCAGCCTCCAGTCAGCTTTGAGCTGACCGGAGACTCACAGCCTGTAGTCGTACACATACATGATGTGCGGCGGGCACTTGAAAACATCAATACAAGGAAGGCAGCAGGTCCTGATAATGTGCAAGGATGTGTGCTCTAGGCCAGCGCTGACCAATTAGCGGAGGTATTTACACACATATTCAACCTCTCTCTCTGAAATCCACAACCATTGTACCTGTTCCCAAAAAATGAGGATAACCTGTCTTAATGACTACCGACCAGTCGCTCTCACCCCTGTCATCGCAAAGTGCTTTGAACGACTGGTAATCACCCACATCAAAGCCTCCATCCCAGCTGATCTAGACCAACACCAGTTTGCCTATCGGTCAAACAGATCAACTGAGGACGCCATCTGTGTGGCTCTACATGCTGCTCTCTCGCACCTGGAAAAGCCCGACACTTATGTTAGGATGCTTTTCATTGACAACAGCTCTGCATTTAATACCATCGTACCTAACCAGCTGATCAAAAAACTCTATGCACTAGGACTTGCTCCATCCATATGCAACTGGCTACTAGATTTTCTCACCAACCGCCCCCAATCTGTCAGGATGGGCAAACACACATCCTCCACCCTTACCCTGAGCACTTGTGTGCTGCAAGGATGTGTACTAAGTCCCCTTCTCTATGCACTCTTCACCCATGACTGTCAACCCATCCACCAATCAAACATTATTGTTAAATTTGTGGATGATATGACTGTCATTGGGCTTGTAACAGACAACAATGAAGCTGCATATAGGGAAGAGGTTCAGAATCTGACAGCATGGTGCAACACCAACAACTTGGTCTTAAATACCAAAAAGACCAAAGAAGTTATTCTGGACTTTAGGACCACTAAAAAGACCAATCACAGTCTGATAACAATCAATGCAGATGCTGTGGAGAGAGTTTCCAGCTTTAAGTTTCAAGGAGTCACCATCTCAGAGGACCTGTCCTGGGCTGACAACAACTTGGCTATAATAGGCAAAGCGCAACAATGCCTCTATTTTCTCAGGAAGCTAAGGAGAGCTGACCTCCACCAGAAGCTGCTGGTTAATATTTATAGATGAACTATAGAGAGCATCTTAACTAACTGCATGATGGCCTGGTACAAGAGCTGCACCAAGGCTGCTAAAGAAGCCCTGCAGTGGGTCGTAAAAACAGCAGAGGCCATTATTGGGACTGAACTGCCATCACTCGAACTCTTGTATAAGACTTGCTGTGTGAGAAGGGCCAAAAACATTCTCAAGGACAAAACTCATCCTGGACATTCTTTGTTTGAGTTCCTCCCGTCAGGCAGACACTTTAGGTCAATCCGTGTACGCACAAACAGACTAAAAAATAGCTTTTTCCCATCTGCCATAAACTTTCTGAACTCTGAATCTCCTCATTCTGAGATCATTTTTAATTGAACATGTGCAATAAGCTATATTGGTAATGTGCAATATACTAATGTAATACAGTATAGAATATGTAATGTACTTTTCATTAACAGGTGCAATAAAAATTTATGCTGCTGTACTTTGAGCAATAAAAATTTGTTCTGGTTACTTGATCACTTAACACTGTATATGACATATTTGGAATTATTTGACTTTTCTTTAAATGCACCTTGCCAAAAAAATGCACCTGTCACAAAAAGTAATTTCGTTGTGTTACACAATGGCAATAAAGTGCTTGAACTTGAACTTGATCTACTAGAGAAACAGGACTTTACTTGCAAATCCAGAGCTCTCATTCTGCTTTGCATTTTCAAAACAGCATGGGAATAATAATTCATATCTTTCACAGAGAGAATAAACTTCATTTGCAGAAAAGATTTTTAGGAGTTTTTAGGAGTTGAATTATTTGGAACATCTTGTAAACTGTGTCTGTTGTATTCATCTAAATTAATTAAAACAGGCTATTCTTGACTTTGGCCAGCGGACTGAAGAGGTTTCAGAGATTTCGAAAAGAATGCCTTGTTGGCCCTTGATGACTGGTTCTGGGCCGGTGCAAGTGAGGGCTGGTACTGTATCACTACACAATGTAACTGGTACTGGGCTTGTGCAGCTGGAGACCAGTTCAGACTGGGTCATTCTGGTTGCTGTGGAAAGTTATGCTGGCCTCCAGAGGGTACTGAAGAGGATGTAGAATGTCTTGGTAGCTATATTCTTCTTTCTTGTCATTTCTTGAGTCCTCCTTTAGTTATGTGTTTCAAAAGATAAGCAAATTTAATCTATATTAACATTATAGTATGTTTTAGACCATCTTGAAAGAATTTTTTGTTGAGGTCTCAAATCTTTGAAACTACTAATTGGTAACTCGTCTCTTTTCAGTATCTCACAGGTCTTACAAATTTTGGTTGTGTGTTCATCATCAAATGTGACAAAAACAAAATGTCCTGGAATTTTGAATCAGCAACCTTAAATAACTGACAGCATACAAAACTCTGTACTTTTAAATATTCTAAAGTCGATCCATAGCTAATAAGTACAAATTAATCTATTTAAACCTTTTAAAAACTGCAGCACTCAAGCATCATTATTAAAGATAATTTTCCACCTTAAGTGATCACCTTCCACATCAAAGTAAAATCAGATTTTTACAAGTTCAACAATAATTGAAGTCATACAGAGACTTTGTCCTATTAGTAAAGGTATAAACTCTGATCCATCATTGCTGAATATTAGCCCTGTTCCTACTATGTAATAACATGGTGTGGAAAGCATACCCCCTGACACAGACAGACAGACACCAGAATGTCCAAAACACTTCTTTATTTTCTCCAAAGCACTACAATGCCTTCCTCCACCAACTCTTTCTTCTTCTTTCTCTTTTGACCTCCTCTCCCCTCCTCACAAGCTTCGTCTCCTTCCTCCCCACTCTGGCTCCTTTACTGCAGGGAGGCGGCCCCTTTTATACTGACCCGGATGAGCTCCAGGTGCTCCCCCTGACGACACTTCTTGTTGTGGCAGAAGTGTCAAGAGAGCCCCCAGAAGCACTCCGGGTGCCCCTGGGAATTCTTCCGGCAGCACTTCCTGGTGTGGCAGAAGTGCTGCCATCCAGGACTTCATAACCGTCTGGGCACCCCCTGGCGGTGGCCACATCCTCCGGTAGGGATGAGCGTCCCAGCTCTGGTCCAGTGGCCCACAAGCAGACCAGGGCGGCTGCCCTCTCCTGGCCCAGGAGAGGTATCGTCCATCTTGGGGACCGTCCAGGTGCACACATGGGTACAACAATAAAAATAGTCTGAATTAGTGTTAGACACCCTAATTCAAGGTTTTCATAACAAATGATGATGATTTACTTCATGAGAAATTTTGCACTAAATTTTTAAAATATTAAATGGAATTTTAGCTAATATATAATCTTTTACAAAATTATTACAGAATATTCTTAAATGAAGTTGTAACAACAAACTATTGAAACATAAGGAAAAGGACTAAAGGTAACTAAAGGGTTAACTATACATGGCCTAAATCTTGTGCATGTGAGGTTTCCCTCATCTTAGATAAACCACCTGCTTGATTTTCCAAGGTTAGAATGTAGTAAATGAGTAATGAACACCCTTATAAAAAGCAAGAATAAAGTAATGGAAAAGCCCAAACACCCCTCCTATGAAGTGGTGCTAAGATCATTATAAGTGTTCGCAGATCACCTCTATTTATGAAGCAACATTATGGAAGATGGGAGAGTCAAACAGAGTCATAAAATACTGGTGGCACTAGTTGATTGGATAAAATAAATCTATGCATATTAAGAGTCAGATTATGTGATGTATTAGATGAGGTAATGGAAGTGGAAAAACATAAAAGCTACTGAATTGTATTACTAATTGCTCACTTCATGGACATTTGTGCATATCTATATGCAAGTAAAGAATTGTTCTGCATTCTCATCTGGGGCCTCATGTATAAACGGTGCGTACGCACAGAAATGTTGCGTACGAACGTTTCCACGCTCAAATCGCGATGTATAAAACCTAAACTTGGTGTAAAGCCATGCACATTTCCACGGTACCTCATACCATGGTGTATGCAATTTCTCCGCTTGGTTTTGCAGACTGGCGGCACCCAGCATCAAAGCAGTGCTACTGTTCCTGTGTGGTCACCCTTTCTTTTTAGATTCACATTCCTGACGCGGCTTTATAAATACACTGAAACTAACTGCATATTGTTTATTAGTGTAATGCATCTGATTGTAATTAACCTGCAGCAATATAATGGTCCAGGGAATAGCCATAGTATTTCAAATACCTTAACTGCTTTAGCTTTGTAACTCTCACTGCATCTTCTTCTTCTTTCAGCTGCTCCCGTTAAGGGTTGCCACAACAGATCATCTTTTTCCATATTACTCTCACTGCACCACTTGGAGTATTTATATCACTGTATCTGAGTGGGGAATCACAGCAGCAGCTGATTGAATTATCGGTACACAGCATGAAGCAGACGCTGCCTGAGCCACGGCAAAACGCTTCAGAGACTTCCCTGTATGGACTTCGCGGTTTAGAAAAAGTTTCATCACAAGAACTATAAACGCACTCAATCAGTCCATCAAGTGCTCCTTGTAGAACTGTTTGTACTTATTAGTACAATCACCTCACTGTAAACTTGCACTACAGTTATAATATTGCACAATCTGCGCCACTTTATAAAGCGCGTATTTACATATGATGACGATATCATTTTTAAGATGAAATGCAGCAAAATATGTTGATTATATTATACAGATAAAACTTTAACTTCTTAATTGTTAATAATTAAACATGTGAGGACATGGTGCCACAGCGCTAGCTAGTTCGGGGATTGTTCCTGCATTGCGTTGTATTCTTGCTGGTGCTGACGCGACACTGGAAGGATAGACGGATAGAATAATTAAACATGCACTACGAAGATATTTCAATGTTCCTTAAAAGTTTTGAAGAATCGGTGTTTTAAGCTTACAAATGGCTTCACGTCTATTACAGAGCTGATTGTGTGGCGATTGGGTTTTTGGAGAAAGAAAAGTAAGGACAGAAATTGGAGGTTAGTACGTTTGAAAGAGACAGTCCTGCTGTGATAAATTATTTCATTGAAGGTCACGCATGGCGCAGCAAGCCTCTTGCGTGAGACATGAACAAGTACTGCGCCACCGTGTTCCCATGTTTAATAACATGCTTTAACTCCTATCATCATGAAAAAGATATCACGTATACATCTCAGTATTTTAATTATTCAGAGAGCTGTAATATCATGAATGTAATGGATTATGTGTCCTGTCGGAGAAAGAGAAAGCCCGTTTAAGAAGCAGGTAGTGATTCACACACATAGAGCACATAGAAGATCAAATACAGAACAAAGCATTTAACATGCCACTTTAGTTACAATGGGATTTGAGAAACTAGTAAATTAAATGATTTTAAGATGAAGTCTATGATGTTCTACTTTAATGGCAAAATAAGCTACGTGATTAAAGTGGAAATTTCGAGATTAAAGTTGACATTTCGTGCTTTTTTCCCACTGTGTGCCTATTGTTTTTGTCTGTACCCTAATAAGCTTTCATCATGACACTCAGACGGTGGGCTACGACTCGCCATTTCACGACGTCTTTGATATGTGATTTCTTTTTTATTTTGGGCACTGTGTGACTTTGTGAACTTGAGCTTTCGAGTTTCTCTGACACTATGTCACTCGATCAACTTTCTTTTGTTGATTATACCACTGTTTAAACCAACAAATAGTACGTTTTTCCTTTGCCTCGACTTGGTATTCGCTGAAATTCTTATATTTTCAACCGTGCTTTTCCCATTGTCTTTTCACAGAAGGCTATTTATATCAAATTGCATATTCAAAGAGGCATAATTCTGGGGGGAGTTGGGGCGGGACAGAAGGCGCGTGTACATGCGTTACTTTCCACGCTGATCGAGATTTATGTAGTGGAAGAACGTGAAAGTTTGCGTGCGCACAGATTCCTGCATCTGGATTTTTCTGTGTGTACGCACATTCCCGCTTTTGTGCTTACGCCATGTTATAGTGTGAGTTCTACACACTGCATTATACATGAGGCCCCTGGTCTCTACAGAAGCATATTAGGGCCACAGAGAAAGAAAAAAAATATGGACATAGTGAAGAAAAAACGTGTATGTCGAGAATAATGTCAACATCCTGAATTTATTCTCTATGTTTCCACTTTAATCTTGACGCTTTTATCAAATCAATGTTTAATTTACTAGATTTTCTAAGACCCCGTCATAAGTAATGTAGCACATTAAATGCTTTGTGTTAAGTGTTCCCCAACCCATGATAATTGGTACATGCTTCTTAAACTAACTTCCTCTTGCAATGAGAGGAGGCGCAGGCAGCAATCGCCACACAGAATACATTCATTTCATGATATTTCTGCTCTCTGAACATTAAGAATGCTAAGATAAATATTTGATATCATTTTCATGATGAAATGCATTAAACCATGTATTAAACATGTGGGGGCACTGTCGCGTGGAGGTTGCACTGCTGCATTGCAGCAAGGTGGTCTCGGGTGTTCCCTGCCTTGAATTTGCATGTTTTCTGGTGCGATGAGCTGGCGCCCCATTCAGGAATTGTTCCTGCCTCACGCACGATGCTTGCTGGGATGGGTGCAACCCTGAATGGATGGCATAATTAAACATGTAAAACAAAGATTTTTCAAAGTTCCAAATACTCCGTGTCCTAAGTTTATAACTAATTTTACTTTCACAAAGATGTGTATCGTGTGGTGATTGGTTATGTGGAGAAAGAAAAAGGAAGGATAGGAACTGGGGGTTTGGTACGTTAGACAGAGACAGCACGCATGCAATAAAGAAAGCCCGCTCAAAAGAACATCCACTGAATTCTGTGTTTGTGTCTCCGACCAGCAGCTCACAAACTCATCATTTACACAATAGCTCAGTTAAATCAGTGTAATACCCGTTCATACATCCAGCTTTTTGGAGCCTCATCACACCTGCCATAAAGGTTCTCTACACTGAACATACACCTGGGGACCACTTACTGCAGGGAGCAGCAGTACCGCCACGCCACTGTGCCCCCCTTGTCCATGTTTAATACATGCTTTAATGCATTTCATCATGAAAATGATATCAAGCATTTATCTAAGCATTCTAAATGTTCAGAGAGCGGAATATCATAAAGTGAATGTATTCTCCGCGGCAATTGCTGCCTGTGCCTCCTCTTAGTGCAAAAGGAAGTCGAAACACATAGTGATTAACAATTGGGTCGGGGAACACTTAACACAAAGCATTTAATGTGCTACATTAGTTATGACAGGGTTTGAGAAAATCTAGTAAATGAAACATTGATTTTAAAATGAAGTTTACAACATGTCAAAGTTAAACTAGAGAGAAAAAAACAAGGGTTTAAAGTGGAAATGAACAGCAAGAATAAAGTGGAAATGTCGAGAATAAAGTCGACATGTCAACTTTATTCTCAACATACACTTTTTTTTTACTTCACTGTGTCCGTATTTGTTTTTCTTCTCTGAGGCCCTAATACGCTTCCGTAGGTCACTGTATATGATTTCTTCTGAAAAATAAAAGAAAGTTGTAGTATATTGTAGTCTGGACCTTTGGAGATTCCATAGTGATAAGGAATTATGGGTATTGGGGAGCTTAAAGGAAGTGACATAAAATATAAGACCGTGCAACGTATAATCTAAAAAAAGGACCTGTTAAAGTTTATTACCTTGAACCTGTCTCCGTCTTCTTCCTTTTTATTGGTACAATATTATTGTCCATCGATATAACACTGGCGACGAGGATGCGACGGATTTAAAAGTGCACCGCTATGGCTACGCAACGTGTAAAGTAAGTTTTTTTTTCCGCTGGAGAGGAAAGAGAAAAGCTGCAAGTTTTTTTTTTTTCTATTTCTGTGGTAACGTTTCTTAGTCATTCACTGAAGATAAGCACAAGGGATAAAATGGCAATGATAACGGGACATTTCGGGCCATTCGATGATTCAGTTGAGCAATGGGGCGATTATACAGAGCGATTTGAGTTTTTTGTGAAAGCCAACGCCATTGATGATGACTTGAAAGTGCCGGCATTTCTTAGCGTTATCGGGGCAAAGACATTTAGTCTACTGAGAAGTTTGGTACGGCCAGGAAAACCCGGTGACAAGTCATTTGATGATATTGCAAAGATTCTGGACTCACATTTTTCGCCTAAGCCGTTATTAATAGCTGAAAGATTTAGATTTCACAAACGGAACCAGGAAGAAGGCGAGTCTGTTGCTCAATATGTAGCGGTACTCAAGAAACTTACAGAATATTGTGAATTTGGTGCTAATTTGGATGACGCCTTAAGGGACAGGCTAGTGTGCGGATTGAGAAGTGAGGGCCTTCAGAAGCGGTTACTCACTGAGGCCAACCTCACATTGCAGAAAGCGATTGAGATCATTCTTGGGTCTCGTGAACTATTATGGGCGTTTCATTCCACAGCTAGCAACGTTGTTGAAACCACTCCATGAGTTGCTGTGTGAGAGTAGACCCTGGAAATGGTCACAGGAGTGTGAAACGACATTTAGCAAAACCAAGGCCGCGCTGGCTGATAAAAGAGTTTTAACACATTTTGACCCATCCTTACCAATTCAGTTAGCTTGCGATGCATCCCCTTACGGTGTTGGGGCTGTGGTGTCGCATATTATGTCAACAGGTGAGGAGCGACCAATTGCATTTGCATCAAGAACATTGAGTAAAACTGAAACAAAATATCCTCAAATTGAAAAAGAGGCTTTAAGCATCATTTTTGGAATAAAAAAATTCCACACTTACCTCTTTGGTCGAAAATTTACCCTGCTAACAGACCACAGACCTCTCACGTCTATTTTTGGCTCACACACTGGTGTACCATCTATGGCAGCAAGCAGACTGCAGCGCTGGGCATTGCTCCTTGGGGCTCACAATTATGAGATCAAATACAGGCGTTCGGAGGCACATGGAAATGCAGATGGTTTGTCAAGACTTCCCCTACCTGACCAACCCAGAGAACAAGGGCAAAAGATTTTTTACTTTAAGATGGCGGAAAATGCACCTATCACTGCCCACTCAAATGAGAGTTTATGATAAGCAGCACGATCAAGTAAAACAACGTGCCAAGCGGGCTAAAGATCGTGAGTTTTTCAGTGGAGATGCTGTCCTTGCTCGTAACTATTCCACCACTGAGAAATGGGTACCAGCAACCATTCTTCAAAAGACTGGACCTGTCTCTTATAAGGTATGCACACGAGACCACCAGACATGGAGACGACATGTTGAACAGCTGTTACCCTCTATACCTGTTGAAGAAGCCGGTAGCACAGAAACGTCTGAGGAACCTAGTTTTAGTGAGTTGATCCAAAGCCAGCCAGGAATACCACCTGACTCTCCTGTTTCAATTCCTGCCGATGCTGTCGTGCCAAGGTTACCTGAGGTTGCCTTAGGGGATGAACATACCTCAGCTGTACGACGTAACCCTCTCAGAAGCAGGAAGCCTCCTGACCGTCTTAACTTATGAAAACTAACTATATGTATATGGAGATAAAGGCACAAAATAATACCTTATGTTAGCAGGATGTTGAGGTCATTTATCCTCTTTCCTTTGTTGGAATGTAATTGCATTGATAACAGTATGTGTTCTGTTTCATGTTTATTTTCCTGTTCTTAATAGCAGATGTTGTTTGTTATATGTTAGTCGAGTTTACAATTTTAAGCGGGAAGGAATATGTAGTATATTGTAGTCTGGACCTTTGGAGATTCCATAGTGATAAGGAAGTGACATAAAATATAAGACTGTGCAACGTATAATCTAAAAAAAGGACCTGTTAAAGTTTATTACCTTGAACCTGTCTCCGTCTTCTTCCTTTTTATTGGTACAATATTATTGTCCATCGATATAACAAAAGTTATTTCCACAACAAATGTAGTACAAATCTGTCATTTTTCACCTTCTTTGAGGTCCATAGATGGCTAAATCACCAGTGAAGGATCAAAAATTTTGTATTCATAACCACTGACCTTGAAATAAGCTAAAATAATACCCCAAATGATTATGTTTGAAATTTGACATTTTTAACATTATAGGAGTGGATCTTAGAGAGCTAGGACCACTGGTAAAGAATCAGATATCAAAAAAATTATTTGTAATCAGAAAGCTCAAAATACCATAAAACAACACTCCACAAACCTTTATTACCGATCACCATTTTCCAAAGTTTTGTGAAAAGGAGTTGGTCGGTGCGGAATGCACAACTTCACATCCTTCTAATAATTTTTGCTGTAGACACTTATTGTTTAAATCTTTATCATTCCTTCACAAAATATGGCCCAAAAATGGCCTAAAATGTGGATTTTTCAGGTCTAGAGGGTGAAAAACAGAATAGAAATGCAAAAGGCTTGATATCTTGCATAAGTAGACATCAAGACAAGTTGAATACCATATAATTTGTGGAGATTCTTTCATACCAGTGAGTCAGGAAGTGCCAGACAAAAAAAAAACAAAAAAAAAAAACAAAAAACTGAGAGCTCTAATTGGAGACTGAGACATACTGAAGTACTGATGTGCTTATGTCATTGTTGCTGAGAATTTGTTTTCTGTTGTGTGAGAGTTAATTAAAAAATACATTTTGCTCTTAAAAACTTTGTTTTGATTGTTGCTAAAGAGCCATACAGGAGTTTGTAAATCTTTTTTCCCTTTAAAAGGGTTTTTTGCTTTTTTTCTCCTACACCGGAGCAAAAGCAGCCGAGTGTTTGGGGGAGCATTTAGAAAAGTTACTTGTACTTGTTATTTGTAATCAAAGCAGCATTGGCAAGGCAGGGCAGTAAACAGCAGTAGCTGACACCTACACCTCTATAAGTAAATAACCGGTGTTGTAGCAATTGAAGCAATGATTTCTTAATGGGAAAAAAAGGCAGTGGATGACTTTAAGGCACTAAAGAGAAGGGCTTAGCAGTACATACGCAGTTTGCTAGCATTAAGTCACTGATCAGGCACAAGCAGCCATAGGAGCTGACAATAGGAAATTAACTAGCAACGGATAAGTAAGCAAGTTTTTCTAGACTGAACAGTTTTCAGCGGTCAGAAAAGCAGAGCTGTTAACAGGGTGACAGTGTAAGGATTCATTAATATGAAGGAATACAAATGGTTAGAAGAGCAGACAAAGAAAAGTGAAGTTAACCTCACAGAAGGATAAACAGCAGGCAGTTGAGAGGAAGAATATTACGGGAGCTTTAGGGGTCAGAACGTGGAAAATACCTATAGCAGCTCTTTAATACAAATTTTTTTGGCTTAAATTTCTTCAGTTTAACCATTTTAGTTAAATCACTTAAATTTAATTACAAAAGTTGAGCAGTTTTAGTTATTCAATTCAAATATTAATAATAAGGCCAGTGCAATGTAAGTTGTATTGGATATTGAACTTTTTAGAGGATGGCTTGGAAGAGCTAGTCTTCTATGAGGGCTACATCTGTGGAAGATGCCAGCTGATTTAGCACCTCGAGCTCAGGGTCACTGAACTGGAGGAGGAGTTGGCTGGCCTGCGTTTTAGATACTTGGTGGACCTGGCCCAGGTGTCCTTTAGAGAGATAGTGTTCACCCCTAAGATGTTGGGGAGGAGATTCCAGACAAGAGAAGTAGAGATAAGTGGGTCACAGTCACAAGGTAAAGTGTGCACACTGTCTGGGATCATCAACCTTGGAATTGGAAGTGTCAAACTGTTTTCAGGTCCGTGTGGAGCTGGATGGTTTCTTTGAAAATTCTGAGGAGGCAGACACGAGGAGCCCCAATGGGCTACCTCAAAAATAGTTCCCAGAAAGACAGAGATAGTAGACAGGACTGGCGAGATTTTTTGGGCTGAATGGTCTGTTCCTCTCTAGATTGTTCTAATAATAATAATTATAATAATTATAATTCTTATAAGCACAGGATGTCAATACATTATGATACAAAATAGGACTGTAAAAATTTTTCATCAGCATCCACGATGCCTTTGATTAATCTCTAAAAGGCCATTCCATAATTTTCATAATATCAGTAATATGCATCAACAGAATTTATTTTCTTTAATAAAATATCAGCCACTCATTTTTCAAGGTTTATTTAAATCAAGAAATTAATGACACAACTTTTTGCATCAAGGACTTACCATAAACAAAAATGTTAAGCAAATCCTAAAAATACATCTTAGCAACTTGTTCATCGGTTGGTGTGTCTCACTCACACATCCTCAATTTCTTTGGTACTGTAAGTAGTGTTTTCTCTTGGCCAGTTCCTTCATACCAAATTTAGTGTGGCTTACTATACTGTCAATGTACTTTCTGCTTTTATCAAGTAACTAGCAAAATACCCGCGCTTCGCAGCGGAGAAGTAGTGTGTTAAAGAGGTTATGAAAAAAAAAAAGGAAACATTTTAAAAATAACGTAACATGATTGTCAATGTAATTGTGTTGTCATTGTTATGAGTGTTGCTGTCTTTTATATATATAATATACACACACACACACACATAAACATATATATACATATACATATATATACATATCTACATATACACATATCTACATATACATACGTATATACACATATACACATCCACATAAACATATATATATACATATACAAATTTACATATCTACATATATATATATATAAATATAGACATACATATATACATACATACATTCACACATATATATATATATATATATATATATATATATATATATACATATATATATATATATATATATATATATATATATATATATATATATATATATATATATATATATATATATATATATATATATACATATCTACTTATTGGCTCCTGTATTTAGGATATAGCGGGTTGGATAATGGACGGATGGACATCTGTATGCATAGCCGTATTTGCCCGTTTTGGTTTTTTTTCTTTGTTCAGTAATATTTCAGTAAACCCGGAGCTTGTCAGTTCAAATCCTGGTACTGACACCACTGTGTGACCCTGAGGAAGTCACTTCACCTGCCTGTGCTGCAAAAAACAAAAGTAATGTAACAAATTGTACCTCAGATGTTGTAAGTTGGTGGAAAAAAGGCATAAGTAAAATAGATAAATATGTATTATACACATAGGAAGTATTCATTTATTTTCAGTTAAGTCATCTGCAGCAAACTTTTATAAATGAGGGTTTCTCATTTTTAGATAGTGCAAACTGTTTCTTCTTCATTTACGTTTTCTCTTGGAGAGCTTTTTTCATTTCATTGAAAATGAAAGCAGCAGCTGCCAAAATATGTAGCTTTCTTATTAATTTTTCAACATTGTGTAAAATTAATTTATAAAGTAACATAAAAGGTTTAAATACTGGTTATCCTTTTACACTAAAATATTACTAAAGAGATACAAAAAAAGTAAAATGGATATGTTGTTTTTCTTTAAGGAGATTAAATATTACTGAAGAAAGAAAAAAAAAATTAAACAGCCAAATGGGGCTATGCATACGAAGTTAAAAGGTTTAAATAAAACAGAAATATATATTTTATTTTTACTTGCTTAACTTGTGGAGGGTGTATCCTGTAGCAAAGCCCTAACTTTTTTCGTGAAAGCCCATTTCAGTAAATAAGTCTTAAAAAACGTGTAAAGATATTGGCAATAAGCTAAGCAAACCCAGGAAGACATGGAATCGTTTAAATCAAGTATCATTACATCTTCCTTTTTTAAAGAGAAGTAAGGCAGTACTTATAAGCTTACATATTTATATATAGACATACATACATATATATATATATATCTATATCCGAAGCCGTGCAAGCACACTCTTGAGAATGCAACGTATAGTTGTACAGAAGAAAAGCAATCTTGCCTCAAATGAATGGCAACCTTTTGTAGGTCTATGAACTTAATTTAAACTTTAGGTTTACACGGTGCTTTCTTTCCGAAGTACCTGCACTCATGAATATGTCTGTATGTGTCAGTCAGTCAAATCCACGCGCTTCGCACCGGTGAAGTACCGCTTTTAAATTATTATTAAGAAGAAAATAAAACCTTTTTAAATTGAGGGAAAATATACTAATAACAGTTTGTTAAGGATCTGTTTTTTTGTGAAGCTGCCTTTACTCGAGTGATCACTTCGACCTGACTTGGTGGCCAACCATAAGCGTTACCTGGAAGTAACCACCTATACAATCAGATTGTGAATCAGACTACGAATGCCGTGAATGTAATTACACACTCACTGCACTTGCTTACAGTAATCGAACCTCGGACGTCAGCGCTAGAAGGGCTTAGCAGCGGTGAAGTATTGCTTTTAAATTTTAATTAAAAACAAAAGAAAACCCCAGAGGTTCGATTCCCGTAAGGGAGTGAAGTGACTGACCGGTTACCTACCAGGTAACGGTCATGGTTGGACAGCAAGTGACGTAACATCAGCCACGGTGCCTTCAGTTGTGAGAAGCAGATCATAGAATGATTGAAAATAGTTTTGCATTTACCTTCTTAGTAAAAGGCAAGCTTTTAAGCCTGACAAATCACCCAGTAAATGCACACGATTAATTGCACATGTGTTAATATGTATGGTTACACAGTATTAAAAGACAGTGAACAACGTGAATCACCTTTGTTCCCGCGTTTGATAAAAGGCGAGCTTTTAAGCCTGAGAAATCACCCCGTAAATGCACACGTTTAATTGCACATGTGTTAATATGTATGCTTACACAGTATTAAAAGACACTCAAAAATTAACGTCATTTACCATCAACCACGGTGCCTTCAGTTGTGAGAAGCAGATCATAGAATGACTGAAAATAGTTTTGCATTTACCTTTTTAGTAAAAGGCGAGTTTTTAAGCCTGAGAAATCACCCCGTAAATGCACACGTTTAATTGCACATGTGTTAATATGTATGGTTACACAGTATTAAACGACAGTGAACAACGTCAGTTACCTTTGTTCCCGCGTTTGATAAAAGGCGAGCTTTTAAGCCTGAGAAATCACCCCGTAAATGCACACGTTTAATTGCACATGTGTTAATATGTATGCTTACACAGTATTAAAAGCAGTGAAAAATTAACGTCATTTACCTTTGTTCCCGCGTTTGACTCGTGCTGTAAATCTCTTCCTTGTTTTTAGTTCACGTGATTACGTAGGAGGCGTGATGACGCGATACGTGACTCCGCCTCCTCCATTATAGCATATGGACAAAAAACATGTTCCAGTTATGACCATTACGCGTAGAATTTCGAATTGAAACCTGCCTAACTTTTGTAAGTAAGCTGTAAGGAATGAGCCTGCCAAATTTCAGCCTCCCACCTACACGGGAAGTTCGAGAATTAGTGATGAGTGAGTCAGTCAGTCAGTCAGTCAGTTAGTGAGTCAGTGAGTCAGTGAGGGCTTTGCCTTTTATTAATATGTATAGATGAGACAATTTTTGAAGATTACATTGCAGAGTCAAATCTTTCAGAAAATAATAAGACACAATTTTAAATTAGCTATTTTAAAGTTGTAAGAATGCATAATTGCATACACTTGCTCAGATTCCTGACTGCTGATAGTCAAGAAATCCCTTATCTATCTAAAACACAAGTGTAACTTTTAAAAAGTGAAAAATTAAAGCTAAAATTATGCAGGTTCTGATCACACAGCCATGTGGCCATAATGAAAAATTAGCTTTGTGCAACAAAGGTTGAACCTTAAATTAAAAATGCTGATGCCTTTAGTTGAGTCAAAGAATGCGTTTTATTAAAATCAACCTATATAAAAATACTATTTTAAAAAGCAACTCCTAAGACATAAACTTAGAATGGAATACAGATTAAATTATTCTGTCTAACTGGAAACCATATGCTCAAAAATCACCAAAAGAATATAACCTGTGCAGTTGTATCAAAATAACTTTTGTGAAACAAAATTAATACACCTCAGACATAACAGTGAACCAACAATATACCTGGCAAATCAATAATAAGTTAAAATAGTGAAATGAGCAAAAGAAAAACCTGACAAGCACCAATTAATCTTAAAGATGGATAAACATATAATCAATCACAGAATACCTCAAATGTTGAAACATTTTGAAATATAAAAACATTAAAAAACCCAATTAAAATATCAAACCTTTCAAATACATAAAATCTACCATGCAAAAAAAGTTAATTTTAATTTGGGACAGATGGCTGACCTGATGACAAACACTGGAGTTAGCCCTTGATGATCTCCCCAGCACACCTGGCAACAGATTGTTTCAAGGTCATTTTATACTGGTGGATGAATTAGTCTCTTAAATAGACAACAGCCAGCTTATTCACAGACAAGGTGTTTCTATGAATGTTTACCCATCCTACACTTGTATCATTGCAATTGAGTGTCCAGTAGATCTAACTAATCTTTAACAAACAGTTCTGAATTATGTAATCATTTTACATATAAGAAAAAATGTATAGTTATTAAAATTATAAATATCATATTGCTACCTTCTGTTTTGACTTTTGTTATGTTGATTGAATTGTACCAGAATTTAACTAATCATAGTTTGCTCATCTCAGTGGTAAGTGAGATGGAGTGGGATCAGATATAGGCAGGATTGGAAGTTCGAATGTTAATGATAACACTAGGTGCTACCTGGCAGACATGGGAATTGATGAGGTCAGATGGCAGAGTATTAGCATATAAGGAGACCTACCCCTATATTCTGGTGCAGTAGGACTGCAGGGGATGGTGTGCACCTTATACTGGATCGAATAAATAATCAATATCATTACTAGTGAATATGGTAAAAGGACCGAGACTCCCCTACTACCCCCACCAATCCCAAAACGCAACAAACATCTAACATTATACCTACCTTATAATATATGCTTATATGGTAGCATTTGGACATCCAGCCTTGCCTATGTCTGACCTTGCACCATTCCATGAGTACTTGTTGTCAACGTGCACAAACCCCAACCAGCCTGCCCTGTATCGTATTCTCAAATATTTACGACAGATTTAAGTCTGAACTGATTGGAATTTCTGATTAAAATCACAAGGCTATTTTGTATGCTGTGAGCTGTGCCCTCTATAGGAGAAGTTCTTCTATTGTTTTTAGAGAAAGAATCTTCATGTTTTGCATTGTTGAACAGCTTAATATCTGTAGATTTAGGTATAGCAGGCATTGAAAAAAAGATATTTTTTATACTGCATCTTATGTATTAAGGCTAAGAGGTAAGCTCTGTTTGTTAGAACAATAACATTTATTTATATAGCACATTGTCATACATGAAAGTAGCTCAAAGTGCTTTACAATAATAATAGCTAAACAGAATTATAAATGGAAATGAAGGACAGTTATTTATAATAGCATCTGTAAGCTGTTTTGCATTTTGTTAGTTTTAGTCAGACATTTATGATGTTATAATGTGCATTTGTACAATATTGTACATAATAAATGAAATTGTAGAGAGAATGTTAGAGAATGTTTGAATTTTTTTGTGCATTTTGTCTTTCTTGAAGTGAGGGGTTATCCTGTTACTATGACATAATATCCAAGATACCCATGTTTTTGAAGTTATTCCAATATTCCATATACGGCAAGGTCCAGCACAAAAAATAAGACGGTGCCTATAACTCTTTTATTTAACAAATTAACAAAATCAACTACAATCACTTTCAAAATAGTTCATTCTGAGTTGACACACAACTGCATACAATGCTACCAAAGTTCAAAGCAATTCCAAAGATCATTTTCTGAAAGGGTTTTCAGGGTCTCTGTCATTTTTGGTTTCACATCTTCTACCGATAAAAATGGGTTCCTTTGAACATGGACTTGTGCCATTCAAAAAGAACAAGAAACTTGGTGTTAACTTGCTGTTCATTTTTGCACTCCGACATTTTCTGAACGATGGTAAGAAAACATCTTTATTTAAACATGCATCCACTTATGCTGAGTGAAGTGATCGAGATGAGCCTTTTCTTATTGTGACAAGTTAGAACATGTTCTATTATCATCTCATCTATTTTATTATCTATATACCTTCATCCTATTGGAGCTATTTTTAGGAAATTTAACATTTCTTTTCACTGCTATGCAGATGATACACAGTTTTATATTCCTGTCTGCAACTCTGCGATAAATCAACTCCACAACTGTCTTTCTGAACTAAGATCCTGGATGGCTAATAATTTTCTTGATCTGAGTCAAAATAAAACAGAGGTGCTTATAGTGGGTCCATCAGCTAAAGCCCAAATTTGTCTTGGTCTTCTCGGCTCTTTCTCTGTCTTTTGCAAACCTCAAGTCTGCAATCTTGGTGTAATCTTTGACAGTAACCTCTCTTTTGAGAAACAAGTAAATTCTGTAGTCAAGAGTTGCTTTTTCCAACTTCGTCTATTAGGTAAGATTAAGCCTTTTTTGTCTTCTAGAGATCTTGAGAAAGCCACTCATGCGTTTATTTTTTCTCGCCTTGATTACTGCAACTTGCTGTATTCTGGGATTAGCAAATCCCTGATACACAGGTTACAGTTGGTCCAGAATGCTGCCGCTCGCTTTCTGGTTGGGGCAAGAAAGTATGACTCGGTTTCTCCTATTTTAGCTTCTTTAAACTGTCTGCCTGTTAGTTTTCGAATTGATTTTAAAATCTTGTTGCTAGTTTTTAAATCTTTACATGGGTTTGCTCCTGCCTATTTATCTGAACTGTGTGTTTTACACCAGCCATCCAGAGTGCTTAGATCTTATGGTCAGTTGTCGCTTGTTGTCCCTTGTACCTAGTGTAAAACTAAGGGGACAGACAGGGCTTTTGCACCTTCTGCTCCTCGCCTGTGGAACTCTTTACCTCATCATATAAAGTAGTTGTCTACAATTGAACTATTTAAAACAAGATTAAAGACTCATTTCTATTCACTTGCATTCCGTGACCTTCAGTAATACTGATGGTTTCCTCATTGTGATTATATAACGTTACTTCTATTTATTATTTATTTTATTTTTATTTATGTTCATATATTTTTATTTCTATTTATGTTATTTGTTTGTTTTTCTTTTATTCTATTATTGTAAAGCACTTTGGCCACAGCATTTCTATGTTGTTTTAAATGTGCTACAGTATATAAATAAATTGACATTGACATTGACATCTCTTTGTTTCTCCCCTCCCACTCGTGGCTCCTGAGCTATAGGGTTAATCTTTTTTTTGTGTCAGAGCTTGTGTGATTCAATTTAATGTACAAATTTTATTTTTGTATTGTACTGTGTGAACTGCAGGGGGCACCAGAGAGCTCCAAACTCCAAACACAGTCACACAGACACAAGTACTCAGTAAGAACGTAAGGTTTGTTATTAACAAATACCTCACAAAAGGCTTGTTTAACAATATTGCACCACCAAATGATGATTCTTTCTCTTCTATCTCTCTTCTTTCTCCTTCACACTTCTTCTCTAACCCTCCCAGGAGAGTGTTACCTACCTTCTCTCCTGGCTCTGACTCACCTGAATGTGGCAGAGCAGCTCCCTGGGAGTACTTCCGGTGGTAGGGCATAACCTGATGGAATTACTTTCAGGTCAATCAGAAATTTTATAAAGTAGGGATTACTAATCCCAATAGCTCCCTCTGGTGGTGCCCACAGAACACAACTGGGATGCCCCACGGGATTACAATTCATGCCTTGCTGGTATCTGTGTAAGAATCCTGACCTGGGTGTGCTGCCATCAAGCATATTAGGAAAACCACTGCTCTAAATACAGTATCTCCCCCTGTTCCTTAATTACATTGGCCTCCTGATAATGAACCATACCCTCTCCCAATCGGGGTTCCAGCCCATGACTGGCATTGCATACAACTGTTATTTTTTCTATTAGTTAGGAGTACATCAAATTGTATAATGAGTGTACTGTAGGTACATGGTAGGTATTTCTAATGGGGAAAACAGCAAATGTGCTAGATTAAACAAGAAATATATCAAAATTATATTTTTATTGCATATTACATAAGCCCACTGCATATGTCAAATTATTGTATAGTGTTCTAAAAATCATTTTTGTTGTCTCTTGTAAGCTGATGTATATAAATTATATCTAATCATGGTAATTTATGAATTTGTGTTCCCTACAGTCCCCTACTGTTCACAAAAACATTCTTCCTATTCTGGTCTGAAAAATGATTCCTGTTCTTCAAAAGGACCTTTCTTGATGAATGGTCCTAAACCTTTTTAGATCACAGAAGAATTTCTTAAAACACAAAACACTGAGCAATGAAATGAAATGTATTGATCCTATAGCCATAAGTGATGATAAGTGGTTTCCTGAGTTTTATGAGGACTGGGACTTTATGGATAGCTTTTCATTTGAAGTAGGTTTTCAAAATGATAAAACAAAAACTGAGTTGCAATAACTCATGGGGAATTTTGAAATTAAGATTAAAACTGCCTCACTACCAGTTAAGACTGTAAAATGACATTAAAAACTCAGAATCAATGTCTCCATGATGGGACAGTTAACTTTGTGAGCTGGAATGTTAAAGGCCTGAATCACGAATTAAAGAGAAAGAAAGTATGCTCTCACATAACAGGCTTAAACGCTAAAATAGTATTTTACAGAACACCCATTTACTAAGCAAGGATCAGTTCAGACTACAAAAAGACTGGACTGGCCAAATGTTCCATTCTCGCTTTATAAAGAAAACTAGAGGAGTGGGAATTCTCATACACAGAACAGTTCCGTTTGTAGCATCAGATGTAGTATTGGACCCTGAAGGGAGATATGTGATGGTCATGGGCAACTTATTTAACAGTAAAATGATTTTGATAAATGTTTATGCACCCAATGTCGATGATAAGGAATTCATGCAAAATCTATTTGCATCCATTCCCAATGTGAACACTCATAAAATTATAATGGCTGGGGACTTTAATTGTGTTTTAAATCCACTCTTAGATAGGACTCCTGTGACAGGGGGGACGACATCTAACACTGCAAAGACAATTACACAGTTTTTAACTGACCACAACTTATCAGACCCCTGGAGGTTTCTTAACCCAAACTGAAGATCATATTCGTTCTACTCACCAGTGCATCATAGCTACTCAAGAATTGATTATTTTTTTATAGATAATAATTTCCTGCCTACGATTAAATTGTGCAAATACGACACAATTGTTATCTCCGACCATGCCCCTCTAGTCTTGGAGCTAAAATCATTAAACCCCTCACACTCACCTCATAGATGGTGTCTTAACCCTCTTCTATTAGCAGACGAGAACTGCACAGAATTTATATCCAAACAAATCAGCTTTTTCCTAGAGACAAACACACCCTCAGAGGTTTCTGCAGGAACACTCTGGGAAACTCTAAAGGCCTTCTTAAGAGGACAGATTATTTCATATCTTTCCCACAAAAATAAATTAGAAACCAAGAAACTGTCTGAGCTAAGAAGTGAAATTACTAGAATAGATGAAGAACAAGCCAGGCGTCCAAATGAAGCTCTTCACAGGAAAAGGCAGGCCCAGCATACAGAACTTAACATCTTAACAACTAAAGAAACTGAACAACTTATTTATAAGTCAAGACATCAATACTATGAACACGGAGAGAAAGCTAATAAGCTTTTAGCTCAACAAATTCACAAATAAGAAGTTCTCAATGCAATACCAGTAATCACCAACACGAATGGAGAAGAAATCATTGACCATAAAAATATAATGCACGCATTTAGAGATTATTATAAATCCTTATATTCTACTGAGTTCAAAGAAGACAAAAACTGAGAACACAGGGGACTGATCACTTTACCAAGATGCTCCAATATCTAGTGCTACAAGACTTCTCCTCATAGTGACATTTGCTCATAGCTAAACTTTAAAGAGGTGGTGAGGCAGTCTTCTGCTGTAATGCGCCTAAAATCTGAATAGTTTACTGATAGAAATTCGCCAGGCTAATATGGTGAAGCATTTAAAAAAACTGCTAAAAACCCATTATTTTAACGTGGCTTTCTCACAGCTACATTTCAGTGTATCCCTTTTAAGCTACATGTGCATTGAATTATCCTTTTCATCAAGGCTCCACAATCCATACAAATCCCTACTATTCTCTGCTGTTGTTTTTCCAGTTTTCTGTGGTGGCATTCTGCGCCACCACCATCCGATCAAGGCACCATGCAGTCCTTACATTGATGGACTGAAGGCAGTACCCCAGAAATCCACATGACCATCATCATCAAATTTCACATGAAGCCTGAAAGCCTTAAGGACTGATTTAGATCTTTATGTTAGGTAGAATGCCCAATGGGGGCTTGTTTCCTTTTTTTTCTCCAGCCCATTCAGAGTTTTTTTTTTTGTTTGTTTTTTTCTGTTCTCCTGGCCAACCGACCTTATTTTATTCTTTGTTACTTAGTGTTGCCTAATCTTATTTTTGTTTCATATAAACCTTTCTTCCTTCATCTTGAAAAGTACTTTGAGCTACACCATGTGTATGAAAATATGCTATACTGTATAAATAAACGTTATTGATGTTTGTGACAGATAGAGGTCACTGTCGTCCTCTTGAACCCTCGGACAATACGCCAAACACCAGGTAAAAATCCAAATATTATTTTTATTCGAACTATAATGTGCACAAAGCACCCTCCTCTCCACAATACTCATAAATTACTCAAGACACTAATCAATACACTAATGACTCCTCCACACTCCCAGACACTTCGCCACCCTTCCTCCCAGCTCAGCTCCGTGTATTGGTTTCCCAGGGTCCTTTATATAGTCCATGACCCGGAAGCGTTTCTCTCTTCTGTCCATGTGATCATGAACACTTCCGGGTCGGATAAAAAGCTCCTTTCTTCAACCCGGAAGCACGTCGTTTCTTCTTGTCATATGATCATGACGCACTTCCGGGTTATAGGGCACGTAAGAGTCTGATAGCCCCCTTACAGCGACTCCTGGTGGTCCTCAGGGTATCCAGCAGGGCTGTGCATAAAAACTACAAAGTCCATGAGGCCCTGCTGGAATTCGGGGCACGTCCATGCTGTTGGGAGAGCTCCTCCTGGCAGCCTGGGGGTGAGGACCGGAATATTTAGCCGGCCACCCACCACATGTTGTTGTAGACACAAAATTACAGGGTAGGCTCTGAGTGACATACTTAAATTTATCACCCTGCACTGTCCCACTGAACTTCACACAGTGTCTTAGGGATTTACAGATGTTCAGAGAATTATTTGATGATGCATTTCAATCTTTAACTTTGCACAAATATTGCAATAGTTATTATATGCCTGTAGAGAGTGATAACACTCAGTGTAAAGCTTGTGAGGCTAATGCATTATTAGATGTGTCTATTTCACATTTTATTGAAACACAAAGTAAAGCATTATTTGAAAAGACAGGTTCTGAGGAAAAATTAAATGCAAGTTCATTCAAGGGCTCAACACAATATTGAAGAAATATACTGTATGATGGGGAATTGTTTCAGAATTTCACAACCTGTATTGGGCAAATTATTAACTTAAGAAATATCTCTTTAATATAGAACACAGATAGAATATCCATTTTCAAAAAAGCTAAATTCTCTGTTTGGCCTTCTTATTGTGCATTAATAAGCTAAGCTTTGTGGAACGTACAAAGACAAAATATGATTTTTGCAGGTCTTTGGTTTGGTGGGTCAAAACCATCTAAGCTATCATTCCTTAATTCATTGTGTGACACTCTTAACAAAAGAGATAAAATCCTTGTTTAGTTTTCTAAACTCTCTAAACCAGGGCTACTCAAATATAAATTTGAAAGGTCCACTTACTAAATTTCCATTCAGTCTGAGGTCCGGAAAAGTGACGGTCAAATTCCAAATAGAGAACTCCAAAAAAAGGCAATCCCCAAACTTTAGAACTATACACAAAAAAATGACATGGTAGGCCTTTTAGTGTGAAAGGTGACACCCTCTTTGTGCCACCAGTTGTTTGAACTTGGGCATAAAAGGTGTGAGGGCAAGGTGGAGGCACTGATGTAAATATTCATTGGTGAGGGTGTTGCGGTATGTGTTTTTCACCATGTTCATAGTGGAAAAGGCAGATTCACAGCAGTACGTTGAGGGAAACATTGTAAGAATTTGAAGGGCCATCTTCTGCAGGAGAGGAACACCTGCCGCAGTAACCATCTTTGTCCAGAAGGTGACAAGGTCACAGTGAGATTCCTGCAGTGCTAGGTTTTCTTGTAGCTCAATTAACTCTTGTTTGCAGAGAAGCAGCACTGGCCCATTGGAAGACGTTTGTGGCCTCATTTGAGAATTCTGCAATATTTTTGACAAGAAATGGATTTTCGACGCACAGCAAGACTTGTTTTCCCAAAGGGAAATCTTCAAAGCGAGTTTGGAAATTTTTAATCAGCTTGTCCAGGAATTCAGCATAATTGTGATGGTGATGTTTTCCTGCAGTCTGATCCAAAAGTCTTGGGAAGTGAAGCAGGTCCTGCTGTAAGTCACATTTGAACACCTCCAGCTTCCTCTGGAAAGCACGGACAGCTAACATGAGGTCACACACTGTGCTGTTTTTGCCTTGGAGCTTCATATTAAGGTCATTAAGATGGGAAGTAATGTCCGTTAGAAAAGCAACAATTTCCATTTTCTCGTCATTCTTCATGAAATCCACAAACGATTTGGCTTTTGCACTCTTCTGATCCAACAGAAATGTCTCCAGCTCTTTCCGCAGTGCCCAAAAACGCTCCAGTACCTTGCCTTTACTAAGCCACCGGACATTGTTGTGAAGGAGCAAATCATCAAATGTTGCATTCACCTCTATTAGAAATGAGCGCAATAAACGATGTTGCAAAGCAGAGGATGCTCTTAGATAATTGACTAGTTTCATGACTGTTGTCATGACTTCTGAATACCTTTCTCCAAGGCTGGCACACAAAACCATCTGGTGAATTATGCAGTGGTATGCCATGAGGTCAGGGTGGTGAGTTCTCAAGCGTGACACTAATCCCCTCTCTTTCCCAATCATACATGGTGCGCCATCAGTAGCAATGGAAACAACATGCTTCAGGTCTATCGCTCTGTCTCTAAGCATCTGTGTCACTGCTTCATAGACATCATCCCCCCTTGTGTGTCCATGGAGGTTTGTGAGACCCAAAACATCTTCATGAAATTCTCCCTTTTCTTCATCAAAAAATATGACAAAGACCATGAGTTGTGCATTGTCCGTGATATCTGTGGATTCATCCACAGCCAATGAAATGAATTTGGCTTTTTTTATAGCAGAACTAAGTTGTTCAAGCAAATCATCAGCGAGTATTTCAGCTCGTCTTGCAGCAGTGGAATCAGAACAGGGTATTTGGTTTATTTTCTGGATTATTTCATCCTTTTGAGTCCCTTCAAACAGAGCAGTCACCACTTCACTCATACACTCTTTGACTACTTCAGCATCAGAGAAGGGTTTCTTGTTTTTTCCCAGGACCCATGCTACTCTTAGTGAGGCTTCTGTTGCCCGCTCCTGTTGTGTGGCTGATCTAACTATTACACTGCTTGTAGCTTCATATGATGATTTCAGCTGGTTTATTTTTATGGTCCTTACCTCTGAGTTCTGAGGGTAATTTTGTTCAAATGTGCATGCTTGGTTTCATAATGGCGTTTCACATTACCACTTTTGATTATTGCTACCGTCTCGTTGCAGACTAAACACATTGGTTTTCTGCTTCCCACGGGGAGCACGAACGCATATTTTTCTGTCCACTCACTCTTAAATTCGCGGTTTTCAAAATCAACTTTTCTTTTCTTATCAATGTACTGTCTTGAGCCAGCCATCTTCACTTTCAGTCAGCAAAAAAAAAATTCAGTTATCGAAATTTGCACTGCCTGCGAGTGATGAGACTGCCTGTTCACCGGCCTGACCCAGAGCACGTGACCGGTACATAAATCTGGCTGCCGTGAATGAGCGAGCGAGCGAGTATTGGGGGGGAGGCGGGGAGTAGTGGGAATGTTGCTATGACAATACTGTTACAGCTGCTGTGATTGGACATACTGTAGATGAAGCAACCAAACCGAGTAGAAACCTCAAAGATATATTGCGCGGAATCACAATTGCGCACTTCATTGAGAACTCATTTGGATTATGATTAAATTTGCATGTTTGTTTTGGCGTCGGTCCAGATTTAACCGTATTTGGGTCCGGATGCGGACCGGAGTCCGCCTATTGAGTACCCTGGGCCTAGGATATATTAATGCAGTTTAGAAGATGATAATTTGAAAAAAATGTTAAGAGATTCATGATTTGCACTGGGTGTGACGAGGATGGATAGGATTAGAAATGATACATTAGAGGGTCAGCTCAAGTTGGATGGTTGGGAGACAAAGTCAGAGAGGCGAGATTGCGTTTGTTTGGACATGTGCAGAGGAGAGATGCTGGGTATATTGGGAGAGGGATGCTAAGGATAGAGCTGCCAGGGAAGAGGAAAAGAGGAAGGCCAAAGCGAAGGTTTATGGATGTGGTGAGAGAGGACATGCAGGTGATGGGTGTAACTGAGCAAGATGCAGAAGACAGAAAGATATGGAAGAAGCTAATAGCAGGGGCCAGGGAGACACTCACCTTTATGATAAGGTTTGCGCAGAATCCTCTAACAGGCCTGACCTGGAGTCATGCACGACCCATCGCCAGCGCCACACCATGCTTAACTGCCAAGGGCAAAATTAAAATTCTTGAGGAAACACACCCCTGCACTTCGGCAATTAAAACAGGTAACTGCTTCAACTTTTTATTTTGTGTAAGTTGTCTTTACACTATTCTCAGACCTTTTTTTTCTTTAAACTGGTAATGCCTGGCAGGCAGATTACCACATGTTTAACTTCCTGTGCAACAAACTTATAAATAATATGACTTACAATAAACTCATTCTTTTATTTGCCTAGATACAGTAAACATAAGATTGATGGTGCCACATGGAGGTGATTTAAAATCTGCAAGAGGGAAAACACCCCCATTATTTACAGGTCCTCTGGTAGCAGCACCTGATTTGCTGAAACTAGCTGTCCAGAAAATGAGATTATTTAACAAGAACATGGATTAAGGACCATTTGTCCTTTTGTATCCAAATTGCTCAGTGGTGGTTAATGTGCCTGGAACAGAAAGGCCATTCATATTGGCTGAATACAAAAAGGAAATAGAAAAGGTATTTTGCAGGATCTCTTTTTTTCATATGCCCAGAAAAAGACTTTAGAGAGGGTTAGTGGATCTGTCAATTTACCAATTTTTCATTTTTTATATTGCTGTGACATACTGTACATAATATTGTATAATAATGTGTTGATTTTGTGTGTTTTAACGTCAGTGGATGTTAGTTCACAATCAGATTCTGAATCTGAAATTATAGTCACATCTAAGAGCTCAACCGAATTCCCTTTTCACAGGCTGACACTGTGGTGAGTTAACACGAAACAAATAATTTAGAAAAGAGATATACTGAATGGCTGTGTTGAATATCTTAACCAGTGTTGTTCTGTGCATAATGCTGGCCAATATTTTGCTTCACAAGAGGCTAGCAACTTAGTGAGGTCTGTAGTTGGGTACTTTCCTGCATTGCACTTGGACAAACAATAAGATTTACATTATAAACTGCATTTGATGTAACACACATGAATTATTATTATCTGTCAGAAACCCTAACATGCCACCTTTCACCAGGCAACATTTCATTGGTAAGTATTTCTCTCTATTATAAAAAAAAATCCTGCAGAGAAACAGTAGGGCGTCGAGACGTGATCTTCACGTTAAGATCACGGAAGACAGTTAAAAGAACGGCTAGACTAAAGAGATTGGCCACGGAGCATCTCGCAGGGATCTTACACATGAGACTTTGTGCAAGAGATTGACCCAGGACCGTCTCATGATGACGTAGAACATGAGATTCTTGCAAGACACGCCCTACTTACAACCAAATAAGAGCACAGGCAGCAACTCACTCAGTCATGTTTTGGCTTTGAGCACACACAGATCCAGGGCTCTCAGCGTATATAAAGCGTATAAGGACAATACGTTATAGATGAAACTAAGCGAAGAAGAAAGCAGCACAGAGAAAAGAGACTCTAAAGCATTAGAGAGACAAAAAAGAAAAAGAATAATCTAGGTGCAAATTCAGAAAATAAGGAAAGTAATTATCAGCCCGGAACAAGTGGAATTGAAAAAAATGCACATCCAATCTGGACGTTGGCGCTATACACATGCAGAGCAGGTTAGAGATTATGAATAGTAATGATAAGTAATTATCAGCCTGGAACAAGTGGAATTGAAAGTAAAGCACGTCCAATCCAGACATTGGCGCTATACACATCCAGAACAGGTTAGAAATTATGAAAGCAATGGAATTCAAAAGGCTCAAAAAAAAATGTTGGCGTGATACAAATGTAGAGAAAGTTAAAGAATATGAAAGTAGAAAAATTAGAAAGTATAAAAAAAAGAAAGTAAAGATCGCAGTAGCGCAAACAAACTGAAATTATTACGAGTGGCAAAGGTGAGGAATTTAAACTCAGTAGAGGATGATTTGAAAAGTTTCACAAGAGAAGTGGCATTTGATTTTTTTTCCCCTGTGCTTAAAACTCATAAAAAAGTGTTTACAGCGAGCGGTTCGTAAGGGTCTAGTGCAAACTCTTACAATGTAAGTTTTCTCTGTTGTTCAAGGTTTTCTCAGTGTTATTCAATGTTTTTACATTTAGTTTACTATTACACTGTGCATTCTATGGTATAATTAACTATTTTTGTGCTTAAAAAAAAAATATATTTATATACAGTTTGTACGGTCTGGAATGGATTAATTGTATTTATATACAATCTTATGGGGAAATTACGTTCGGGTAGCGACCAAATTGGGTCGTGTTCAGAGTTTTTGAACGAATTACGGTCGTGAGCAGAGGTACCACTGTATTCAGAAACCTGTGACATGCTGGTCAGATTTACTGATGATGCTGGTGTTTTTGAGGGTGGAATTGATACAGATGGTCCAAGATGAGAGTTTCTAATTCTACTAATGAACCATCTTAAAGACCATTTTTGATAGACCAGCAGGACGACGTTACTTAATCTACAAAGCAAATGTTATGTTTACTGCTGTTAAGATGTGTGACTTATATATCACATCACTGATATTCTATGTTACTTGAACTGTTCCAGAGATCGTTTGCAACAACATGCTGCATCTCATATTTCTGAATATGGAGCACCACAACTCAGTACATTGATGTGGGGTATATTGAAATGCAGCCATAATGCCACTCCCCATACAGCAATCGGACCTCAGTGTCATGGGTACAATACAAAGGGGTTGCATGTAAATTAAGAAATTGTGAGAGATTACTGATGGATTGTTATTTGTTGGTACACGTTGTAATAAAAGAAACAAGAGAGCATAAAGGTTTGGGGTTTTCCGGCCCCGTATACTGTACAGATTTGCAAAAATAAAGGTCAGCGATATGGCTTTCCAGCGTTACAACAGACAGTCTGAAAATGGTTGAAGGGAACAATTTATGAGGTGGGACCGGAAATAGGCAGATGGAATGCTGGGAAGGAACCGAGGTGGTGTATGGGAGTCATGACGTCATCAGGAGTGGACCAGAGGAAGGGATGGAATGGGGAAGTGGTAGCGCGTGGTTAGGGAGTCTGGGTGAAATCAAGGTGGTGTTGTTTCTGTCTTTCTGTGGAGATAAAAGAAAGAGAGGTTAGTACCCCGCCTTTGTCCCCTGGCACAATATACTACGCTGCTCGTCGGGTCTTTACGCAGCTCCCTATGCATGCGTGCATGACAACATACAAGCCACAATACTTTCTGGAAAAATCCATCAATGAATCTGGAAAGATCAAAGTTGAATTGCTTTAGTTTGTCGTAACCATCAGCATGCTGCAGCATAAAATTCAACCCCAAAGAGTTGTAGGTTCTTCTTATAAAACTTATGCATGCTTTCCTCTTATATCCTTGAGGATTTAGCTCCCGGAGTAAAGTCATAACATCATCTCTGTTTACTAGCAAATTGTTCTTTTGTTTGAAACCTTGCCACATCATTTGGTAGCCAAAAAGTCCTTATGGTATTCCTGGTAGTGTTTGCAGAGGAATACTACTTTCTACTATACAGTGCATCCCGGCTACTCTTAGTTTAGTTTTAAGATACCAGAAGCTAATGTTTACACTATGTAAAGATGACATCATGCCAACAATTACATCAATGAAGAAGCCTTCATTGAAATGGCCTATAGAACAATGTATCATATCTTCCGTCTAGGTAGTCTCTTTTAGAAACACTTCCACAAGAATAACAAAAGTGAGCCAGCTGGATAAAATGGTTTCCACAAAATGGACAACACATCATCGCTTGGTTTATTGTAACAAACCTCATTCATTGTCCCCTCTGATTGATACAAAAGGTTAACTTTTGGTGTATTGTACCTTGGTTTATCCATTCATCTATTGTCCAACCTGCTGAATCCGAACACAGGGTCACAGGGGTCTGCTGGAGCCAATCCCAGCCAACACAGGGCACAAGGCAGGAACCAATCCCGGGCAGGGTGCCAACCACCGCAGACCTTGGTTTATGGCTTTGTAAAATTGTCTTTACTGCTGTAAATTGTTTTCTGAAATGTAAATTTGATTTCCCCTTCTCAGCCACCGTATTGATGCATAGGCCTCCCTTCTTTTATCAATTGCAGACAATAGTCTGAAAAGCAGTCATAGTACTGGAAAGCTCTGTTAGTGCTTTCTCTAAGGTTTCTTTGTGTTGACATTGCCCATGAGACCAGTGCCATTAAATGCACTTCCTCAGTAGCTGATAAAACAGAGCAGTCATTGTGGCTTCTATTGGTATGTACTGTGCAAGTTATTTGGTCATCCCCAGCGGCCTTAGTAGGTTTTTCTTGCTTTTAAACTTAGGCATGTTTATGATTGCTTTCAATTTATTTGTCAGGCTGGACTCCTTCAGGTGTTACTACATGACTCATTTTACCTTTGCGACTTTGTATTGCATTTTACCTTTATTGAATTTAACTTTATTTTCTTGTGCTCTTTGCATCACCTTGTGTACAATCACTGAATGTTCTTTCTCATCATCATCAGCAGAAATGATCATGTAATCTGCTATATGCACAACTTGAATGTGCCTGAACACCACACTATTCTTTTCCTGGGAAACCTCACTGGCACTGACTTTATGATTGCAAGACCATTAGTAGGATTGTAGCAGGATTGTTTAAATCTCTATTTTTGTCAAATTTTTGTTACATTTTTCTTTCTTTTAAATTTCTGGACTTTCCTATGTTTTTCAGTTAGTTACTGGTGTTGCAAAAAAGTAAGCAAATTCAGAATATTTACTCTTATCTTTACTATTAGTTTCATCTGACTTGGGATCTTCATTCTAACCCCGTCATAATCAGCCTGTATAGATTACATACAGCAAAGAGTACCTGTTCTGGTGAAAACTCGACTGAACACACAAAGCTATCACCCAATTTCTCAACAAATCTAGGCACTATTTTTAATTCAGTACCTTCTTGAAATAGTTGTGTAAACAGAAAAGAACATAAAAGGAGGAAAACAGGAGGTGTCACCTTCCTTAACAAATCTTATAATGAAAATCTTCAGTCTCTCATAAACAAAGTGGATGAACTTCAGGCATGTGTACACTTTCAGGACAATTACAGAGACATTCGTTATGGCATTTACAACCTGGAATTCAGTCGAATACAGAATGTGGATTGATTATCCAATAATTTACCAAGACAAAATATATTACTACTCAATGTTCACCCTTGCATATAAAACTAGAATATTTACTTAATAAGACACCTATTTTTTCATTAGTCATTCTGGATCTAGCAGGTTGTGATTAACAGGTTGGTGTCCTGTAGCTTTCTCTAACTCAGATTCCACAAGGTAGCAAAAAATAGTTATATATGCTTGAAGGAAAGCTGACTCCATCTTTTTATTAGTGCTTACATAACAAGGGGCATCAAGACTATGCAGACCACAAGATTTTGCTAGAACCTGGGGTCTGTCTTCTCCAGTTCACTAGCGACTTACAGCCAGACTCCTGCTAGCATTTTAATAATATGGCTCATAATAATGTGCCACAATATTTTGTGCAAACTAACATACAGTTATTGTTCACACAATATATAACTTGTGGTCTCAAGAAATTACTTGTGCCAATAAAATCTTGTTTGCACAAGATTAAAAGGGCACTGCTTTTTAGGACTTCAGGGACTCCATATTTGATAAGTTAAAAAGAAGAAAAAGATGCTTACTTCAAAAGGCTTCTTAAAATTTGAGGGTAAATTCTTGAAAGCAGAGATTCCTTTATGTGCCATTTTCAGATACGATGGTGTGGAAAGTGCACACTCAGTTTCCATGTCTCAATGATGAGTGGGAAGCATGAGAACAGCCTACCAAATAAATACTGAAAATTGCCCTATTGTGCATTTATTTTTAAATGATACATGGTATTTTGTTTGCTGGGTCTGAGCAACACTGAGCTATAACCTAAGCTGACAACACACCTAATTGGTGTCTTTTATGAATTTATAATAGTTTGGTCTGTGTATCATATCATGGCCGGCTTGTACACTGGTACTGTGAGTGCTGTGCAGAGAGGAGGCAGAACCTCTGTGTTTTTCCCAGTTGATTCTGGGGTTCGTCAGGGGTGTGTTCTTGCTCATACTCTGTTCAATACTTGTATGGACTGGGTGTTGGGTAGGTTGTGGGGTCCAGTGGCTGTGGGCGATCTATTGGTGAAGAAAGATTCACGGATCTAGACTTTGCTGATGATGCTGTTATCTTCAGAATCAGAATATCTTTATTGTCATTGTAACAAATACAACAAAATTAGGAGCAGTCCCTGCAGTGTCAAAATATAAATAAAATATAATTAAAAAAGCATAAGAAAGGATAAGAAGAAATAAGGTAGAACACAAACATTCAACATAACACCTTAATTGCACATCAACGCTATTGCACAAGATGTCATCTATTGCACTGCTGCATTAGAGGTGATTAGGTGGCCATTCACTGCCCTAATAGCAACAGGGTAGAAACTGTTATTCAGTCTAGTAGTCTTTGTTTTGATGTTCCTATATCTTTTGCCTGATGGCAACAGTTGGAACATGTCATGAGCAGGGTGTGAGGAGTCTTTTAAAATGTTTTCTGCTTTCCTGAGGCAGCAAAAGCTGTGCAGTTCATCCAGAGAGGGTAAAGAACAGCCAATGATCTGCTGGGCAGTCTTTACAATCCGCTGAAGTGTTTTCCTCTGCGCTGTTGTGCAGCTGGAAAACCACACGCAGAGGCAGTAGCTTAGGATACTCTCGATAGAGCAGCGATAGAAGGACACCAGCAGTTTTTAGGGGATGTTATTTTTCCTGAGGACTCACAGGAAATAAAGTTTCTGCTGAGAATTCTTCGCCAGCTCAACTGTGTTCACACCCCAGGACAGGTCTTCTATGATGTGGACTCCCAGGAAGCGGAAATATGACACCCTCTCCACACAGTCCCCTCCAATGTAGAGTTGTTTGATTTCCGTTTTCTTTTTCCTGAAGTCCACAACGAGCTCCTTGGTCTTACTTGTGTTCAGGAACAGGTTGTTGTTAGTGCACCATGCTGTCAGCCGCTCCACTTCGTTCCTGTAGGCGGATTTATCCTCCCCAGAGATGAGCCCCACCACAGTGGTGTCATCTGCAAATTTGACGATGGTGTTGCTGTTGTGGGAGGGGGCTCAATCATGTGTGTACAGTGTGAAAAGCAGGGGGCTCAGCATACACCCCTGAGGAGTGCCAGTGCTGATGCTGATGGCCGAGGAGATGTGAGGGCCCACCCTAACCCTTTGTGTGTGGTCTGTCAGGAAGTCTTTAATCCATATACAGGTGGAATACGGGAGTCCCACGGCTAGCAGCTTGCCCACCAATCTGTGAGGGAGGATGGTGTTAAAAGCAGAGCTAAAATCAATAAAGAAGAGACGTGCGTAGCTCCCCTGGTGCTCCAGATGGGACAGGGTAGCATGGAGAGCAGCAACAACAGCGTCCTCAGTAGACCTGTTAGCCCTGTCAGCAAATTGGTGTGAATCAAAGGTGGGAGGGATAAAGGACATGATATGACTCCGGACCAGTCTCTCAAAACACTTCATCAACACCGGGGTGAGCACTACTGGCCGATAGTCATTCAGGCAGGTTATGGGTGATTTTTTTGGTAAAGGGAGTAAGATGAAGGATTTCAGACAGGGAGGAACTGAGGCCTGGGACAGTGACAGGTTAAAAGATCTTTGTACAGACCCCAGCCAGCTGCTCTGCACAGCTCCTCAACATACGTCCAGGGACACCGTTGGAACCTGCTGCCTTCCTAGGATTGACAGCCTGGAACGAGCATCTCACCTCATGTTCCTCCACACTACGGGAGGGGGTGATGTTGTTGTGAGTTGCTGTTGTGTGTGTAACAGCTGCCTCTGGTAGTTCCATCTCTTAGCAAGCAAAGAAGTGGTACAGCTCCTCTCCCATTGAGGCATCATCTTCAGCAGCTCCACGGCTGGTCATGTAGTTGGTGAAGTGCTGGACTCCCTGCCAAACCTGCCTGCTGTTATTACTGTCCAGGTGCTCCTCAATCCTTCTCCTGTAGTCCCTCTTAGCCTTTCTGATGCCTCTCTTCAGGTTGGACTGTGTCATGTTGTAGAGAGCCTTGTCACCACACCTAAAAGCAGTGTTCCTTTCCTTTAGCAGCCGCTGAACCTCTCTTGTCATCCAGGACTTCTGGTTTGGATAGACATGGATATGTTTCTCCACTATGACAGTGTCAATGCAGGTTTTGATGTAGCACAATACACTGTCGATGTAGAGTTCCAGGTCTGGACCTTCAAAAATGTCACAGCTAGTCCTTATTGAAGCAGTCCTGCAGCTGCAGAGAGGCGTCATCAGGCCAGGTTGTGATGGATATTTTGGTGGTAAGAGCAGATTTGCGGAGAGGGGTGTATGCAGGAATCATCAGCAGTGACATGTGCTCAGACTGGGCCACGTGTGGAAGCTGTTTAGCTCTGTAGCCCAGCTTGATGTTTGAGTTGACCTTGTCTAGTGTTTTGGCTCCTCTAGTAGCACACTTTACATGCTGGTGGAGTTTGGGGAGCACTGCTTCGTGGAGTCAATGGAGGCTCTGATCAGGGCGCTTGAGAGACTGAGCGAGGAGTCTTGAGTGTCTGGGCTTGAGAGTGTCCTGGATAAAAACCAAGATCCAGGCCTTTAGTGACCTCTTGGGCATAGCCATCAGCAGTGTGTCTGTTTGTAGATAGAGTGTTGATCTTGTCGAGATGTTTGCTTACCTTGGCAGTGACATTCATATCTCTGGTGACTCTTCCTATGATGTCAGTAGACGGATTGGGAGAGCATGGGGGGTCATGAGGTTGCTGGAAAGGGGTGTGGGGCACTCCCGAGATCTGTGCAAAAGGACGAAGGACCAAGTCTTTAGAGTCCTGGTGCTTCCTGTCTTGCTATATGGTTGCGAAACATGGATGCTATCCAGTGACCTGAGATGAAGACTGGACTTCTTTGGTACTGTGTCTCTCTGGAAAATCCATGAGTACCGTTGGTTGGACTTTATGTCGAATGAGCGGTTGCTCAAGGAGTTCTGAATGAGGCACATTACCTGCATTGTGAGGGAGCGTCAGTTACGGCACTACGGTCATGTGGCGCATTTCCCCGAGGGTGATCCAGCTCATAAGATCCTCATTGTTGGAGACCCGAGCGGCTGCACCAGGCCAAGGGGTCACCCACGTAACACCTGGCTGCGGCAGATAGAGGATCATTTCCGGAGTGTGGGACTGGACTGTGTGTCTGCCTGGGGGATTGCCAACTGGGATTCCAAGTTGTTTCGTAGTGTAGTGGGTGCGGCAACACACTGTACCAGTGCATGCTCCCCAGCTTGACTTGACTTGACTGTGTAACAAGTAATAAGGACTAGCAAGATAATGAACTGAAAAAAAAGTATACTATTTGACCTAAAATGTAATAAAATAAAAGCAAAAGCAACCCTAAATGAAATTTGATTAAGTAAAATACAAATAACGGAAATTAACATTACAACGTTTGTGATAGAGTGAATCACATCTGTTGCTGAGTCCTTATTTGTACAGGGAAGAATATAAACATTTATGAGGATGATATAGATTATCTTCCTGGGAAAATAACATGGACAAATTCTGATCAGCCACAATTTCAATGTTCAACTTACAAATTGTAGTTTTAACTGTAAAATGTTTCATTTTACACCATTCCTCATTCATATAGATGAACAGATGCACTCCTATCTTTTTTCCATACCACACTGGGTCTCTGTTCAAATATGATGAAATCCACCCAGCATTAAAACAGCACTAGGTATATCAGGTTTAAACCACCGCTCAGTAATGCACAAAATGTAACTGTACCTGTATGTTCTGTGATCCACTACAATATTTCCTTTTGTGTGTAAATTGGGCAGATACTGGATTACATACCGCTTTTATGTGTTATTGCCTGTTGGTTGCACTGCTGCAAAAATGAAGAGCATATTACATTTTGCCATGGGAGCATTGCATTTTGCCATGGGAGCAGAAAGTAATGCCATGGCCCTGCTCCCATGTACCCAACAATAGATGAGCAGGATTGCTTCCTGACTTTTGTGAAATGCTTCTAGGATAGATTCTTGCTCATGTGAGTTTAAATTTGATTGATTGGAAAGCAGTTGCATGTTCTTTATTTATTTTATGTTTATTTTCTTGCACTGCACTGTTTTTCTCTTTGTTATAGCTAACAGTATTGCACTGTAACGATGGCTATTAATCAAGTGTGGAACATTTTAATTCTATTTTTGAAGTTTGGGACACTTTATTCTACTGATCTTTTTTACAATTGTGTACATGAGGGATCAGCTGCTAGCCTTGCAGTAGGAGATTTTATTTGCACAATGGAAGGTGGATATTCCTAAGGAGCTTCGACACAGATGCTGTAGCAGTAAAGTTGGTAGTACAAGGAGAAACAAGAAATGGAGATATAAAGCTTATCTTGTGGTGAATTTTATGGACAATGTAAGAGAAATAGTGAATAATATGAAAGAATTACCGGTAACTGTTCTGTAGTGGTCGCAAATGGGATATTCTGAGTGCAGTTTTACAAAGACATGGCAGCACAAACATGATATGAATTCTCATATTGCCATAAATGGATCTACCATGCTATGAACAGACCGAATACATCAACAGTGCGGTAAGAGTAAAGGTGGTGGTGGTGAGGGGGAACTGGCTGTGCAATGCTGGACATATTATGATTAAAGAGAGAATATACAATTTTGGCACTGAGTTGCTTGCCATCAGTATGTGCCATTACTATCTGCTGCATTAGTTTTCTAACATTATTCTGCCAGCGGTTTATATTCCGCCCTCTGCAGCACCACATGTAGCATGTGACATTATACACATGAACATGACTGTGGCTAAATTTCAGACTCAGCATCTCATTGCATTCATTGTAATCTTTGGAGACTTAAATTAGACTTTTCTCTTCGCAAGTTATGATTAGTTCATCAAAGCTGCACATGAGAACCCTTGACCTCTTATATGCAAATCTTATGGACTGTCATCTGTGGATTGTCCTTACCCCGGGCCGAGACAGGACACTGTCCCTAATCATGCCCTCTCCTATTCTTTCCACAGCACCAAGAAGACACCCAGTAAGGGCAACTGACCCCACCCCTTCTGGTTTCCTGCCTATAAGTCATGGGGTTGACAGAAGGAGACGTCAGTCTGCGACCAGAACACGAAACAGGATGGAGCTCCTGTGCAACTGACACAAGAGAAAAGAGATACTAAGCCACTGGACTCTTGTATGTTCGTTAGTTTTTGTTGAGAAGTAAACAGGGACAACTGGGCTAGAGCCCCAACATTTATTGTTTGGGACTTGTGATTGCTCCCTCAACTGCAGGATGCTTACACCTCTAAAACTCTTCTCCCTCACGGGAGATTGTGATCCAATCTCATTACTCTTGTTCAGCAGCAACTGGATATCACAAGGTTAGTGATGACGTGTTCACCTGAGGCAACTGACTATTTGAGGGGCTGCTTTAAAGCTACAGACTGGGAGGAGATCTCTGAACAGTATGATGAGGATATTGTCGGACTTACGGACTGTAATACTTGGCAAAAAAATTTTGTTTGGACCCTGTTATTCCATCAAGGACTATTTGCTGCTACTCCAACAACAAACCATGGGTCACCAATGAACTGAAGGTTTTTCTTAACCATAAAAAGATCGCCATTATGAACAGAGATAGATATGAAGAGGGTGTAGAGAAAGCTCAATGAAAAGAAGCCAAAGAAAACTTCAGAAGAGCCAACCTAGAGCAAAAAAACAAACGTGAGGTGTGGAAAGGGATTAAAAACATAACTGTTAAACAGTTCAGTTGCAGATAAAATGTAGGAAGTATGGTGGGGGCTAACAAGCTAAATCGGCTCTATAACATGTTTGAATGTGACCTGCCTGCTCACAGTATACCTGTCCAAGCTCCTGGCCAATCTTGTGTCCCTGGTTAAGTCCACTTTACTATGCAAAACCATGTACCACTGCTCACACACCCTTCCCCCTCCTCAATTTCCATTCACATTTCTGCATACCAACTGCCAGTGTCGCAGTCCTCATACACTAGCTACAATGACTTAGACACACTATTCTACCAACCTCCAAGCTACCAAGGACTGACTTTCACAGAGAACCATGTAAAGAAAGAACTTTGGAAACTCAGTCAACACAAAGGTGCTGGACCTGGTAATGTAACTCTTTTTTATAATACTGTTGTTAATATAAGCGATTCATGACCTCGTCACCACTCTACCTTCCAACACTGTAATAATTGACCCATTTGTAATTTTTACTATTCATTTATTTGTTTGTTCTCCTTGCTTTTATAATAATGTTTAAAATTTTTACTGATATGTTTAAAATACTGGACACCTAAATTTCTCTGTGGGGATGAATAAAGTATCTATCTATCTATCTATCTATCTATCTATCTATCTATCTATCTATCTATCTATCTATCTATCTATCTATCTATCTATCTATCTATCTATCTATCTATCTATCTATCTATCACTAAGGTACTAAAGGAATATCTGGGCAACTGTGTTTCAGTGCATCTTCAATCTGAATATGATCACAAAGGGGTCCAGCTGTTTGGAAAACATCTCCCACCTGGAGAAATAAGGTAGCAGGATTAAGACATTGTTTTTTGACTAGCGCATTCAACGCCATACAGCCCTAACTGTTGTGGGAGAAGCTCTGGTCAATAAGGGTTGATTCAACCACAGTGTCCTGGATAATGGACTACTTAACTTCAAGACCAAGGTTTATGAGGCTCAAGAGTTGTCCATCTGAGTAGCCCTGAGTAGCACAGGGAACTCAGCTGGCTTCCTTACTATTTGCACACTTCAGCTAAATACTAATTTTAATAAATAATATTCTGACAATACAGCTATAGTAGAGGAAATCAGTGTTGGGCAGGAAAATGATTACAAGTGTGAAATATGGCTGGCCATTCATCCCGGCCAATACCCCCAGGCCGCTAGATGGAGTCCTCCTTGCAACGTGGAGATGCCCCGAATTCCAGCAGGGCATCATGGACTATGGAGTTTTAATACACAGCCCTGCTGGATAACATCAGGGCCGCCAGGAGTTGCTGCAGGGAGGCCCAGAGATTTATATTTTCCATATAGCCCGGAAGTATTTCCAACTCACGGAAATGGAAGAAATGATATACTTCCGGGCTGAAGAAAAAGAAGTTTTTGCCTGACCCGGAAGTGATAGAAAGTCACATGGACTGAGGGACAAACACTTCCGGGTCATGGACTATAAAAGGACCATGGGAAATCCCAGACAGTGAGCTGAGTTGGGAGGTAGGGTGGCTAAGCGTCTGGGAGTGGCGGATTGAGTATTGTTTATTGTATTGATTATTGTTTATTAGAGTAGTGTGGAGTAGTGGTGCTTTGTGCACATTTATTATTATAATAAACCATTATTTGGACTTTATCTGGTGTCTGACGTCTGGTCTGAGGGTTCAAGGGGTCACGGAGACCTTAATCTGTCACACAAGACACTTGTGGAGGAATTTGTTGAATGCTGCAAATTTAACCACCTGCACCTCAACATCAGTAAAATAAAGGAGGTCAAACTCACTCTGCCCCCAGTTCTCATTGATGGTGAAATTGTGGAGGTTGTGAGGACATTCAGACATCTCTGTGTGCATCTGAATGATAGGCCTGAGTGCACTATCAATAAAGAGGCTGTATACAGGGTCAGAGTCACCTCTGTTTCCTGGGGAGGCTGAGGTAATATGGTGTATGCAGGCCACTCATATGTTTTCATTCAGTTTGTAGTGACCATATTTTTCAATGCAGCAGTGTGCTAGGGAAATGGCTACATTACTACAGGTGATGCCAACAGACTAAATGAACTGATAAAAAAGTCTAAGTAAATCTTAGGAGTCAGGTTGGACTCACCGAATGAAATGGGAGAACAGATATCACTCAGGAAGCTTATTATCCTGGACAAAGGCACTCTTCCCTAGTATAAGGTTTCAGCAAACAGAGGAGCACATTTAGTAACTGATGGAGACAAATGTATTTAAGGTGGCTTCTACCGTCAGCCATCAGGCTCTGTAATGAGTCACCCCTCCAGTGAGGAGGTATTGAGCACTGTTTGCGGAATGATACTGAGTTGGTTTGGCAGACATCTTAACAGAGAGGAGATTATATAACAGCGCCAACTCCTGTTTCGGTGAGTAATTACCATCCCTATAGCCCTTAAGCTGTCTCCCATACAAAGAATGACATCCTGTACTGTGATATTGTAACTTATAATACAATGTACAAATCTAATCACTTTACACTTGGTAAATATCTTGTTATGCGTGTTCGCATGGGAGACAGCTTAAGGGCTCTAGGGATGGTAATTACCCACCGAAACAGGGGTTGGCACTGTTCTATAATGCCTTCTTTCTTCCTCCATCTGCTGGGCAGAAGATTGACAACCTTACCATCTTTGAAGTCGCTTCCGTTGTCCACCATCCTGGACCCATCCCAGTCTACCTGTACTGTATACAACACCATTTTGAGCCAGTTTACTTATTTACTCTTGCTGGAAAAGACAGACTCATATTTTTTAAAAATTTTGCTTACATCCAGTTATATGGGGTTTACCACGGTACTCCAAACCTTTTCCAGACTTCTTTGTGTTTTTTTATGACCTATACTTTGTTAATCTACTTTCTGATCGTTCTTGTTATATGTGTATTTCTACCTTGTTAGCATACATAAGATTATTACAATTCTTGTAAATATAATTTGTGACTTTTTTGTCTGCTGCTGTTACTCTGCAATTCCCTTAGTGGTTAAGAAAGTTTCTATCTAACCATCTAACATGCAGTATTATGCAGCATATACAGTACAGTAGTTATACTATATAGCTACTGTATATACTACTACTATATTATACTAGTCATATACTGTAGTATCAGTAATGGTATTACTTTCAATATTATCTTGGTACTTTCTTTTTAGTCTATTTTAGATTGCTTTCTGAAGACACAGACATTAAGTTTTTGAAAATCACTTGTTTTACAAAATAAACCCACTTAATTTCAGAGTTTTATTCACAGCAATTTTTATTGTTTATTTATGTATCAGTTGTACTTGTAAAATAAGGAAAACACCATTTAGATTAGACACATAGACCTGTCTATTTAAACCACTGCAAATATATAATTTTTTGTGGTATCTCTTCAGAGGCTGGGGAGAAGAATCAAGTAGCATTGAGTGAAACTATTTTTCTTTGGCCAAACAAATTCTTGTTATATTCTTCATTCATGTTTTCTCCAGCTCTACCTTCAACACTCTGTAACATAATAAAACTTTACTTAAATGCTTAACGATGATTTATGTTCTGTATCCACCTGCATGGTAACTGACTCAGGCGAGTGATCTACAACTGCTTGCAGCACAAAACCCATTTGTGAAAACCATGTTACTTATTCAGTTAAGATGAAGTTTCCTTTGATCTAATCGGCTGCTCATTTTTATTACTTGGCTTTGAAGGGGGAAACAGCATACCCTTCAAATCTTTACAGTCTCATGAAAGAAAAGAAAAGAGTATTTAGGGATTTATGAGAGTGCAGTATGCACAAAATTCTCTCCCATACTAGACACTGGGAACACATTGCTCCAGTACTTCAAAAACTTATTGTCTCCCCATTAAATTTCAGATGTAGTATAAGATTATTCTGCTTATTTTCAAGTCTTTCTTGGTCTAACTACTATATGTCTTAGTAGTCTCCTTCAGTTACATAAGCCATCACATTATCTGTTTCCTCAGAGACTCACCTTTTTTCTCTCCCTTCCTCCAAACTTCACAATATGAGTGACTGAGCATTTAGAGTTGCTGCTGTAAAGCTTTGAAATGTTTGAAATTTTAAGCTCGCAGTCATCTACAACTTCTTTAAAGGTACAACTAAAAACATCTTTTGAAACATGCTTCCTCATTACTTTTACTGTTATACTTTTTATATCATTTTCCTCCCTTGTTATATAAATTTTGTTTTTTTCTTCGTATTTGTATATCTGTAGTGAAGAATAATACATAGCATATATATTCATATTTTTTTAATCCAGCAGCAATACGACATGCACTTTAGAACAGGTAAACCACCTGAAACTAGGCATGTTCATACCTGCCCAGACTTGGATGGGAGACTAGGAAAAAATTTGGTTGCTGCTGGAAAAGGTGTCTGGAGAGGTTAACAGGAGGTGCTTACCCTGTGCTCTACGTGTTTATTCCAATGTTGCAGTTGTTATAGACAAGGAGTTCCTAAGCATGTAACTTCCAAAAATGTCCACTAAAAAGGGATATCTCAGTCAAAACCCTGGCTAGTAACAGGACAACACAGAATCTTTTTAAAATAAAAAGATTTTTAGTTTGCAAAATGTTCAACAAAAATGAAGCTACAAAGAGCACAAAATGCAAAACAGAGTTGCTTAAATCAGGGCAATCTTACACAAACTAAGTCCCAATACCAGAAACCAAAGAGTGCTCAGAAAACAAAGTGAAAAAGGTCAAAAATCAAATAAATGACTAAAAGCAGAGAACAAACAATAACTCACCAAGAACTTGCAAACACATTTCAAATAAACAGCCAGGAACACTCTCCGGATTTATAGGGCGAAGGGCAGTTCTTGGTGGAGATTGGCAAATGACCCTATCTCTTGAGGAACCATTCACAAAACACACTGAATGTAGCACAGACAAAGAAAACAAAGCAGACAATAAACACAAGTAACATCAACATATTTCTCTGACTCAAAACTGGACAAAAAAGACATAAAACAAGACCTTGAACTTCAACCAGGGGAGGAACCCTGGTCAAGATATAACACCAGCACTGATGGGGACACTATGCTATAAAAATATCACTGTTCTTCAGATGAAACATAAAAGCGAGATCTTGACTCTCTGTGCTCATAAAAATCCTTGGGAATCCATTGTAAAACATATCATGTATACCAATGTTCTGGATACATTTCTCACCACAGCCTATTAATTCTTGCCTCCTAATAACTCCCTGTCCTTAACTGGCTAACTCTCTCACCCCTTCAGCACCTAATAGCTAATATGTGGTGCACATACTGGCATAAAATTTCTGCATGGTGGTGGTCATTGAAGTGGCTCCCCACTCTCTATGAAAAGCACTTTGAGTGCTGAGAAAATTGCTATATACAGAGGGTACAGAAAAGAACCACCCCTTTTGAAAATATTTACATTTTCTCGATTCACACCCCAGAATGAAAACACACACAAAAATATTTTTTTCAGCTTTATTTACTTGATGCAACCTATAATATTCAAGTCAAAGATATAATAGCAACATTTCAAAAAAACAATAATCCTTTATCATTTTTTATTTATTACTTTCACCCACTATAAATGTAATTTCTACTCCTTCTCTTTTATTTTTAATTGGTGTTTAAAAATGTCGAACTTTAAAGTGTAGTTATGATGTTGGGGCCTACTCATGCTCATTAGATTTATAACTTTCTTGTTTGTCCAAAACTGCATTTGTGAAAAAATGCTGACAAGAACAAAACTGGATTTGAGGGAGGTGTTGTACCTGAGCTGTTTCATCAGTGGCCATATTCAAAGGCCATCCAGGAGCAAAGACCAAGACCTTCTAGTCTAAGCAAGATGAACTGATTATTACACAGAATGTATTATTATTTTGCCAAAACTCATATTTGAATTCTACTTATTTTTGGGCATATCATCTATAATACATGAACTAAAATATATCCTTTTTCTCCAAACTTGTCTAACCTTACACATGTTAAAGGAGGGAAAGTATTAAACTGCAGCAGGAGTTAATCCTGATATTGTTCTAAGATAGTATGGGGTTTGGGGACATTCTATAAAGGTCTATATAAATAAAGAGTATACTTGGGAGAACAGGATCCCTATGGAAATCTAACAAAATCTTACATACATTTTTAAATACATATAAATATGTTTGTGTATGCAATGTTATATATTTATTCTCATCTTTACTATGATGTTTATTTTTTTATTTCATTGTACAGTGTCCTGGGGCACGTTGACATGTATTTTAAATAAAATGCATTACTATTATGTATTATTATATCCAAATGCTTTCCCCATTTAAAAAGTGTAAAAAGGCTTCAGGTAAAGCCTACTAAATATGGTAATCCTCAAAAAGGAAGTCTGACATCGCCTCACACCCTTACGAAAGACAAAAAACTAAAGAATACTTTTCACAATTGGGTGTCTTTATATTTTAAAGTTGTCACAAACTGGGAAGTGGGTCTGAGGTAACATACATGTGCATTCATATGGGGAAGAGGGAAAATACATATACCTACCATGAACTCACAAAGAAAACTTATTCAACTATATTTTATTTCTGAGTCATGAGTAAAGTTATGAAAGGTTTGTAATTTTGTCTTCTTTCTAGGACAGTTTCACCCTCTGACTGAAAGAAGAGATAAGTTAATACATTTAAAATGAACTCTTTCATTTAGCTTATATCTGCTGGAAAAATTCTGCCAGGACCTGAGTTTTAGTTATATAACTGCCTATTCCACTGTAGAACTATTTAATTGAAGCAGGTCTTGCTTTTACTCACCCTCAGGCTTTCTGTTACATTTTGTCTTGGCACAAAATGGATATTTATTTCAGTTAATTAATATTTCACCTATTGCTCCTAAATTATTAGTTTTTAATCACAATTTAAATTTTTATTTATAAATAAATATCATCAGCATTTTTCTCTCCATACATTTTTGCTATTCTTTATTATAATGCTGCTGATAATTTTCTGCTTCATTTGAATGACAAAGAGTGGTTGTAAATGTATATATTTTTTCCAGCTATTACTTTTAACTAACTTATCAGATAATTATATTTCTTGTTTTCTGGGGCCTCATGTATAACGCCGTGCGTAGAACTCACACTATAACATGGCGTAAGCACAAAAGCGGGATTGTGCGTACGCACAGAAAAATCCAGATGCAGGAATCTGTGCGCACGCATACTTTCATGTTCATCCACTACATAAATCCCGATTTGCGTGAAAAGTAACGCACGTGCACGCGCCTTCTGTCCCGCCCCAACTCCTCCCAGAATTACGCCTCTTTGAATATGCAAATCAATATAAATAGCCTTCTGAGAAAAGACAATGTGAAAAGCACAGGGGAAAATATAAGAATTTCAGCGAATACCAAGTGGAGGCAAAGGAAAAACGTACTATTTGTTGGTTTAAACAGTGGTATAATCAACAAAAGAAAGTTGATCGAGTGACAGAGTGTCGGAAAAACTCGAAAGATCAAATTCACAAAGTCGCACAGTGCCCGAAATAAAAAAGAAATCACATATCAAAGTCGCTGTGAAAAGGCGAGTTGTAGCCCACCGTCTGAGTGTCATATGAAAGCGTATTAGGGTACAAACAAAAAACATAGGCACACAGTGGGAAAAAAGCACGAAATGTCAACTTTAATCTCGAAATTTCTTAAAATCGTTTATATTACTACCGTAGTTTCTCAAGTAGCATGTTAAATGCTTTTTTCTGTGTTTGATCTTCTATGTGCTCTATGTGTGTGAATCACTACGTGCTTCCGTTCTTTCTCTTTCTCCGACAGGACACAGAATGCATTACATTCGAGATATTACAGCTCTCTGAATAATTAAAATACTGAGATGTATACGTGATATCATTTTCATGATGATAGGAATGAAAGCATGTTATTAAACATGGGAACACGGTGGCGCAGTGATTGTTCATATCTCACGCAAGAGGCTTGTTGCACCATGTGTGACCTTCGATGAAATAATTTATTACAGAAGTACTGTCTCTTTCAAACGTACTAACCTCCAATTCCTGTCCATACTTTTCTTTCTCCAATCGCCACACAATCAGCTCTGTAATAGACGTGAAGCCATTTGTAAGCTTAGAACGCCGATTCTTCAAAACTTTTAAGGAACATTGAAATATCTTCGTAGTACATGTTTAATTATTCTATTCGTCTATCCTTCCAGTGTCGCGTCAGCACCAGCAAGAATACAGCGCAAGGCAGGAGCTATCCGTGAACTAGCTAGCGCTGCGGCACCGTGTCCTCACATGTTTAATTATTAGCAATACAGATTATTTAAATGAAGTTAAAGTTTTATCTGTATACTATAAGCAACATATTTTGCTGCATTTCAAATTAAAAATGATATTGTCATCATACGCGCTTTATAAAGTAGCGCAGGTTGTGCAATATTATAACTGTAGTGCAAGTTTACAGTGAGGTGATTGAGTGCGTTTATAGTTCTTGGGATGAAACTGTTTCTGAAACGCGAGGTCCGTACAGGAAAGGGTTTGACGCTTTTTGCCGTGGTTGAGGTAGTGTGTACTTGAAACTGTATACCGATAATTCTCTTTCCGATCATCTGTTGCTGTGATTCACACTCAGATACAGAGATATAAATACTCCGAGTGGTGCAGTGAGAGTAATATGGAAAAAAATGATCCGCAGTGGCAACCCTTAACGGGAACAGCAAAAAGAAGAACAAGATGCAGTGAGCGTAACAACGCTAAAGCAGTTCTGGTATTTGGAATACTATGGCTATTCCCTGGCCCATTATATTGCAGCAGGTTAATTACAATCAGATGTATTACACTAATAAACAATATGCAGTTAATTTCAGTATATTTATAAAGCCGCGTCAGGAATGTGGAGCTAAGAAAGAAAGGATGAGCACACAGGAACAGTAGTTTGACCATTCTGTGGACCATTATATTGTTACAGGTTAATTACAATCAGATGCATTAAATTTATGAACGATATGCGGTTAATTTCAGTGTATTTGATAAAGCCGCCGCCGTGGATGTGGATCTAAGAAAGGGTAACCACACAGGAACAGTAGCACTGCTTTGACACTGGGTGCCGCCAGTCTGCAAAACCGGGCGGATAAATTGCGTACGCCAAGGAATGAGTTACCGTGGAAATGTGCGTGGCTTTACGCCAAGTTTAGGTTTTATACATCGCGATTTGAGCGTGGAAAGGTTCGTACGCAACATTTCTGTGCGTACGCACCGTTTATACATGAGGCCCCTGGTGTTTAGAAGCCAATGAAAAATCTAGGTAATTTTACAATAAATGTTGTTTTTAATTCTAACAGTTTATACATCAAGTACATTTAAAAGTAATTCAAAACTTATTCACAGTGGATTGAGATTAGTTAAAAACTACAGATTATTGTAAATTACCTTTGTTATCTTGCATTAAATTGTTTTTGCATACTTATTTCATGCTGGGTTAAAACATAATATATATTTATACTGTATATATATATATAAATATACGGATTGGAAAATAAGCAAAGACAGAACATGATAAGGACTTATGGTTTGCACCGCCGTAACCCTGTATACTTGAAACAAGTATGCAAAAAGGCAAACAATACAGTCTTTACAGACAGAGCTCATGAATTGAAGTGAATACTGATGTAAAGATGGCAGTAAAATTTATATTGTGACGTTTTGAGGAACCGGAACCAGAAGTCACGTCTGTGGCAGAGAGTTCAGTCGGCTGGTCTGCAGAGGGAGAAATAAAAAGGATTAGAGAACAATGTCAACTCCCACTCTAGCAGGTAATCACAGTTATTCGAGCCCTGCGCACATGTGTGACTATATATATAATGTATGGAAGCAAATGTCTGTGATACGATTTACATATTTGCAGCTAGAGATCCACAAATGGAGAAAATGAGTCATGTATCTTAAAATAGTTTTTTATTTCTAAGCTTTTGACAACCTGCCAGGTGTCATCATTAGATGAAAATAAATACTATATATTTGGAGGGACGCACAGACCTCTACATGCTAGGCAACATACCTTGACTGTGGGGAAGAAAATTATGAATACAGTCACCCCCCACTAGAATGCCCCGATTTAAGCAATAAGACACCGGCAGGAGAAAGCGTCAATCGTTATTCTTTGTTTAAATCTCCGAAGAGGCAAAAAGCATCATACCAGTGTTTTTGCAAAGAAAAAAGTGTCCTCTGCGCTATATCTATACAATCCATTGATTAGGTCACTATTCTTTAAAAGGAATTCATTACATAATCATAAAACATTTAACATGATTGGTTACGCCTAGTTGCAAGCAGGACATGGCAGATGTTGATCACATTTTGATTGATAGTCCTGTTTGCTTAGGATGTACATGACATTTTAAATGTAGTATTTGTATTCTTATTTTAGGAGATGTGTGAGTCTCTCCATGCACACACTGTTTCTCATGGTCAAAAAGAAAAGAACAATGGCATATATATATATATATATATATATATATATATATATATATATATATATATATATATATATATATATATATATACACAACCAGGAAACTTAGTATTATAGAAGAATGGTTATGCCATAAATATAACATTATTCTGTTAAGGGGTTATATAAAATAAGAAATACATTTATCTTAGTGAATAATAAAATAACAGCATCAGCTTTTAAGCATAAGCTCAGAAGGGTATGAGACTCAGACACATGCTAGGTGCACATTGGACCAGGGTTCAAATTCAACTCTTACAACTGCCATTAGGTATTGGGATGAAATCCTTGGACCCTTTGTCAGACCCTATGCTGATCCAGTGGGTCCTGGATTTCTCCTGGTAAACGACAATGCATGGCCTCATGTGGCAAGAGTATGAAGGCAGTTCCTGGAGGATGAAGGATTTGCTACCATTGACTGGCCCCCATGCTCACCTGACCTAAATCCAATAGAACACCTCTGGGACATTATGTTTCACTCCATCTGATGCCGTCAGGTTGCAGCTCAGACTGTCCAGGAGCTCAGTGATGCCCTGGTCCAGATCTGGGAGGAGATCCCCCAGGACACTATCCGTCATCTCATTAGGAGCATGCCCCGATGTTGTCAGGCATGCATACAAGCATGGGGGGGGGGGGGGGGGGGGGGGGGCATACAATAAAATGTGGGCAAAATGGACTAGCCTGCCGCATTACTTTTTCACTTTGATTTTCAGGGTGTTTTTGAATTCAGCCCTCTTCTAGATTGATAATTTTCATTTCCATCAAACAATGTGGCATCCTTTCATTCCTAACACACTATCCAGACTATATCAGTATAGATATCCAGCATGATATTTTTCCCATTGAGATCTGATGTGTTTTCAAAGTGTTCCTTTAATTTTGTGCGCAGTTTATATATGTATACATATACAGTATATGTAAACATATATGCTGATGGTATAAAGAATTTTTAGTCATCAATAATATCTATAGAAAGAAATAAATTAAATTCTGGAAGAAGTGCTGCAATAATATACTTACCTGGCTCCTATGTAATTATCATGATTTTATTCACCCTTGCAGCAAGTTCGTCCAGCAACTGCAATTTCATTGTGTTCTTTTTATTAAGTGATGCCACAGTTTGATAAACTCCGTTATCACACTTTCCATTTTATTCTTGCATTATTGCCAAAGAGAGAAGTTGCTTTGTCCTTTGTTTTATGTTAATGCTTGCTTTTCATTTTAGAAGCACTGCAGAACTGTTTTCTGGGATCTTAGAATTAGAAGTTCATAAAAAATCAGTTTACCTAAATATGATATTACATTTGACCTACTGCCAATAATAATTCTCTTTAATAATTACTTTGCAATTTATAAAAGCAATATAATAAAAAATGTTCCTTTAGTGATGTAGTTGATGTGAGATACATAAATAGTGGACCCAGGTATGATGAGGACTTATTTTTGGTATTTGTTTGACCCATCACACTAAATTATACCTTAACCCAACAGACAATGCCACTAATCGTGTGTACAAACTTGGACTTTATACTTATACTACCAGTGAAAAGTTTTTTAACACCTCAGTTTTTTTTTCAGTTTTTCTTCAAATTTAACAAGTTGAAATGTAATGAATGACCTAGAATGGTGAAAGGTAAGCAGTAAACTGCCAGAAGTTTAAATTTAAAGTTTAGGTTAGCAAAAACTGAAAAAAGGACATTTCAAAATATTACAAATGGGCCTTCTTCAGGGAACAACTAATAGATTACAGCTAAGCAAGTTGAAGCAGTTACCACAGGTACCCCTACCTATGTTGATTACTTAAAAACCCTATCTGTCTTAAAGCAGAGTTGGAACAGAAATGTGTTACTACACTCTCTGAAGAACTACTTGGAGAATATTACATTGCAGAAAGTTTTGATTTCCAGTAATAATGGCAAGAAAATGGCAATTAACAAATGGAATTAGACAGAGCATTATTACCCTTAGAAGTATATGCCATTCATTTTGAGAAATTGCAAAAAAATCAAAATGTCAGTCAGTACTGTGTCCTTCACAATTCAAAGGCAATTGGAAACTGGAAGAAACTCTGATAGGAACAGAGCTGGCAGACCAAAAGTTACAGTCAATCCAAACAGAAGACAAGTTTCTGATGGTCACCATCTTTTGCATGATAGATGCCTCACAACAAAACAGCTTCCACCACAGCTTAACAGTGGTCAAAAAAAGCAAGTCTCAGTTTCTACTGTGAAGAGGAGACTTTGTGCTACAGGTGTGCCAAGGTGAGTGCACTAAGAAAGGCATTCCTTAAAGGACAAACTAGGACCTTGAAATACTGGTTGCGGACTACTGCAGACTGGAAGAAAGTCTTATGGACCAATGAATCAAAATTTGAAATCTTTAGTTCATCATGCAGTTTGTATATGCGCCATTGCATTGGTGAAAGAATGGGTCCTCAGTGTATGACACTAACTGTCAAACATGAAGAAGGAAGTGTGATGGTCTGAGTTAGTGACGTGCACTGAGTGACTGACACTGTGAAAGGGTTAGTGCAGTTCAGCAAAAGGTGACTACTGTAATGAATCAAAAATTTGAGGAAGTGCTGTCAGGATGTGTATAGATTAGTGACACATCTCTAACAGTTCTATTGTATACAGAATTTTAACTCAGAAGTTGGATTAGTTAAAAGTATAACCTGTGATTGTACAAGTTCCTGGTAAACCACAATCTGCAAGTGAGATTTAATTCTACTATTAACACAAGATTTGCATTGTTGTCCCAGTATTGTACATTTTATACTCAAGTTATTCATGTCCTTTTTAAATATGCTGATAATACTGAACTGGTGGGACTTTTAAATTTTTTCACTTCATTGCATAAATGTTTTATCACAGAAATATCAAATTTTAATAATGTCCGGAAAAGTTTTACAAGAGACTTTATAATGAAAAATACAGTTCCCACCTAAATGCAGAATTAGTTAATTGAGTCACATCATTCAGAAAGTTAATCTCATGATGCATGCGATTACCCAAGTGTACCTTAAATACAAGTAGGAAATTTCAAGAAAACCTGCTAACTGTTGCATTTTACAAATGTTCTTTGTAAGGGTTTTGCAGAGAGTTCTGTCTCTTGGCATGATCTGTGTTTTTGAAAACGCACATATTTAGAATAAAGTCAAAGTAGCTCAAGATGAAGTTAAAGGGATTCTGCGTACAGTATTTTGAATGTTTATTTTACTATACTTTTTTCATTAGATGTAAGTTAAATTTTAACTGATATGATCAATTCAATTTCTCATTCAAGGCTGAAGTGTAGAATTAACTTTAAAGCAGACTGGAAAAAATGAATATACTTTAAGGAAAGAGATGCATTTCTAAAGTTCATACACTGGCAAAGAAGCATGTAATCACCTTCACTTTCACTTTTTTGTGGTTCCAATGTGGCAATAGACTATTTTTTCAACAAATAAATCAAATACACTTGCTAAACACAGTAATAAACTTTGTCATAATATTATAATATTACAGATAAATTAATCTATTAATAAAAATTATAATTTAGTTACAGATGCAGAATAATAAACAACACAAAATATAATTTTAACCTCAATTGGTTTTGTTTCTCTGTTTTTCATATAAAGAGGGCACTGCTGTATGGATTATATTTACCTCATTTAATTCTTCTCTAAAGAACTGCCCAAGGACATTTTATTTATTTAGAACTGACATTTTACCAATGCCTTGGCAAGATTTCTAGTCTTTCAGTCAATTAAATGGATACATTTTCTAACTTTCTTAGTCCCTGTGTATTTGCATGTATCTAGCACTTCTTATTCCACATTTCATGTGTGAGAATGTGACACAATAAGCCAAGCTGGAATTTGTCAAGTAAAATGTAACGTGTAAGGTGAGACTGGAGCTGTATGGTAACTGCTGTTGTAAGGAAAAGATAAATTAGTTATTGGTCCATAAATATTAAGCATACTGGACTCTAGCTCAGATTTTTTTTTTCCAACAGTAATCTGACAACATTCACTTTTAATGCATTAGGAAGTGTGTCAGTTGATAATGTTAGCAATTCGTCCTGCCAGATCAATGATTGGGCTTTTCAATAGTTTTGTTAAGAAATGGTCTAAGGAATAGGAAGTAGGTTCAATTTTCAGAAATTAAGGGTTTGCTCTTGTTACAAAGTTAAAATTACTAAGGTGGTGTGTGTGCAAGGAGAGAGAGGATTACCATTGAAAAATGAGAAATCTCTGCTCTTACACTATTAATTTTCTCATTAGAAGTTGAAAGAGGTTGAAAAATTTTGCACTGCTAATATTTATAGTACATTTGTATAGCAGTTCAGCATATCTATTTGTCAAATAAACAACTTCTAAATAGTAAACAAGGATTGTTTCTATTTGCATCTATTCTTCTTGAATTGTAGACAGTGTTAATTCCTTTTAACACAACAGATTTGTTTCTGTTCATCTAATTTTTGGCATTCTAATTTAAAAACACAAGTGATCTAATCAAACCAGGTTCATTTTATATGTGTTCCAGTCACCTTTGTTTTGAAGGGAGCTACTGTATCTTTGACATTTTTCAGAGACATAATGAAGTTCTATGTAAGCTGGTCTATTTTATTTTCCATAAATAAGTATGATTTTCTCTCCATATCTCCACATTTTATCACTTAGAATTGCTTTGTAAATTCTGCATTGTCCTTGATTTAGTCTGTGATTGTCTGGGTATGGAAAGGATCAGGTCAAACATAAATAAGCAAAGATAAGAAGCAATTCCTTTTAGTGGACCAATGTTAAAATTTTGAACTTTTTAAAAAATAATTAAATCCAGTGAATTTTGGGAAATAAATAATCAGGCAAAAACCTACTGTGCTAAGCAGGTGAGTAAAACATTTGGTAAATATTAAAATAACCCATCAACACTACATGATCATAACTTATAGCTAACAGTCAAATCCCTGTCAAATTCAGTCATGAACATTAATATACTTAAGCCGTTTTGTAAATTAACAGCACAACTTACTGTATTGTTTTAATATCTATGTTAGTACTTCAAAGGATATAAAACCACCTAAATGTTTAGAAGTATGCAGTTCATCATACCCTAAATGTCGTCATCTTCACCAGTATTTCTTGATCTTTGAGGAAATGCGAAACCATTTGGTGCCGCCTCAGCCAAAGGGATAGTGTCAGATTTACTAAGCCAGATTTCAGTAAGAAGACAGACATCATATTTTGTAACTAGCAGAATATTGTTCACTAAAGCAGTTTTATTCCCAAGTAAGTGAATGTTCAGTACACAGCAATTCAAACTGCAAAGATGTTTCTAGACCAGTATTACACTTTGCATTTTATTTTTAATTTTTCTTTTTGGGTATTTATCTCACCACATCCTCCCTAGTATTTTTAGATATCCCTTTGTTGTTTTGGTCTGAAGCCATGAGTGAGATGCTGCTGTGCTTTAGGTTTTACCAAAAATCAAGTAGGATAATATTATCATCAGAAAAAATGATTTAATATGAACTAAATATGCAAAGATATTGAAATATCTAAAAGGTTACTGTTGTGATGTGAAATTTTGCATACAACTTGATAAATATTTTGTATGTCCTAATTTGTAACTTAGGCAAAGCAATGTAATATTAGTGTTACATTAGTGAGAAGCATTCATGTTTACCCCCCCCCCCCCCCCCTTTTAGGGATTGGTCTCTTTGAATTTTATGACAGGGTTGGGGGGGGGGATTTTTTGGGGGGGGAGTGCCTCAAACAAGTTTGGTAAGTGTTTCTCTGCTAAAGTCTCTCTCTCAACCCTCACAGAAAGCCAAGCTGCCTAACTGCCAAGCTTTACCTTAACATATGGTTTTGGGGGCAGGTGTGAAGATGTTCTATCACCCCATTGGTTTGAAGTATGGCTGTTTGGAACTGGCTTGTATCAGAAGTCTTTAAGTACCATGACGTCCTATTGGCTCTAGGGGTTGGACAGAAAACCTATAAATTTGCTTGCTTTACCATACACTCTCTCTCTTACCAAATTGATGAATGACCATTTTACGCCATGAACTGAAAAGGACAACACAATGAAAAGCACAGCCATATTGAGACAGGCATGCAGCCTGTTCTGAAGAAAGCTGACCACAAAGTGATGCCTTAACTAGAGACATTTTAAGTAACTAACAAGTCTGTGTGCCGCCTGAAACTACACATCACCATTTAATCAGGATGTATGGTTGCCAGTATTCAAATATACTTTGCATATTGTTATTATTTATGAATATTGTCAATAATACATTGTTTAATTGTAACTTAACTTCTGCTTGTCTTTTACTACACCTAATTGCCTGAGGTTATACATGTAGAAGGGAAGGTGGGGAGAAGTTATATACTATAATCTATACTAATAAAAGGCAAAGCCCTCACTGACTGACTGACTGACTGACTCACTCACTCATCACTAATTCTCCAACTTCCCATGTAGGTAGAAGGCTGAAATTTGGCAGGCTCATTCCTTACAGCTTACTTACAAAAGTTAGGCAGGTTTCATTTCGAAATTCTACGCGTAATGGTCATAACTGGAACCTGTTTTTTGTCCATATACTCTAATGGAGGAGGCGGAGTCACGTATCGCGTCATCACGTATTACGCGTCCTACGTAATCACGTGAAGTGAAAACAAGGAAGAGATTTACAGCACGAGTCAAACGCGGGAACGAAGGTAAATGACATTAATTGTTGAGTGTCTTTTAATACTGTGTAATTGTTGAGTGTCTTTTAATACTTTGTAAGCATACATATTAACATATGTGCAATTAAACGTGTGCATTTACAATGTGATTTCTCAGGCTTAAAGCTCGAAGTGATCACTCGAGTGAAGGCAGCTTCACAAAAAAACCAGATCCTTAACAAACTGTTATTGGTATATTTTCCCTCAATTTTAAAAGGTTTTCTTTTCTTCTTAATAAAAATTTAAAAGCAGAACTTCGCCGAACCGCGGGGATTTGAGCGACTGACGCATACAGACATATTCATGAGTGCAGGTACTTTGGAAAGAAAGCACCGTGTAAACCTAAAGTTTAAATTAAGTTCATAGACCTACAAAAGGTTGCCATTGATTTGAGGCAAGATTGCTTTTCTCCTGTACAACTATACGTTGCATTCTCAAGAGTGTGCTTGCACGGCTTGGTGATATTACAACCGGAGTGCTGAACTGACAACGTGATATACAAACAGAACAATCGTAAAAACAGGATTAAATAAAAAGGCTGCTTCCGTTGGCAAAGCAACGAAAAAGGAAGACCTTATATGACATTCGTTTATAAAACAGCGGAGAGGCTGTGTGAAGTCAGCTTCACAAAAAAACATCCTTAACAAATTGTTATTGGTAGATTTTCACTCAATTTAAAAAGGTTTTCTTCTTAATAAAAATTTAAAAGCAGTACTTCGCCGCTGCAAAGCACGGGGATGTATATAGATAGATAGATAGATAGATAGATAGATAGATAGATAGATAGATAGATAGATAGATAGATAGATAGATAGATAGATAGATAGATAGATGTGTATGTATGTAGATATGTATATATGTGTATATATATGTAGATATGTAAATATGTATATGTATATATATGTGTCTGTATGTGTATATATATATATATATATATATATATATATATATATATATATATATATGTGTGTGTGTGTGTATGTATGTATGTGTGTATATGTATGTGTATATATATGTTGATATATGTATATATATGTGGATGTGTATATGTATATATATATGTAGATATGTAGATATGTGTATATGTAGATATGTATATATAAGTATATATGTTTATGTATATATATGTTTACATAACCTCTTTAACACACTACTTCTCCGCTGTGAAGCGCGGGTATTTTGCTAGTGCCTTATAAACAGTGGTAAGTCTGTGAGATTTGAGGCATTCTGACAAAGGCTACATATTAATAGTACAATAGGGGAAAGTAGAGTAAATATTACTCTACCAAGAGAAAAAAAGTTACGAACGGTTCTGCATGCTCAGTTAATTTAGGACAAATGAAAAATGCCTGCTAAACAGCTTTTGAATTGTACTTCTTCTTCTTCTTTCGGCTGCTCCCGTTAGTAGTTGCCACAGCGGATCATCTTCTTCCATATCTTTCTGTCCTCTGCATCTTGTTCTTTTACACCCATCACCTGCATGTCCTCTCTCACCACATCCATAAACCTCTGCTTAGGCCTTCCTCTTTTTCTCTTCCCTGGCAGCTCTATCCTTAGCATCCTTCTCCCAATATACACAGCATCTCTCCTCTGCACATGTTCAAACCAACGCAGTCTCGCCTCTCTGACTGTCTACCAACCGTCCAAGTTGAGCTGACCCTCTAATGTACTCATTTCTAATCCTGTCCATCCTCGTCACACCCAGTGTGAATCTTAGCATCTTTAACTCTGCGACCTCCAGCTCTGTCTCCTGCTTTCTGGTCAGTGCCATCGTCTCCAACCCATATAACATAGCTGCTCTCACTACCGTCCTGTAGACCTTCCCTTTCACTCTTGCTGATACCCGTCTGTCACAAATTACTCCTGACACTCTTCTCCACCCATTCCACCCTGCCTGCCCTCTCTTTTTCACCTCTCTTCCACAATCCCCATTACTCTGTACTGTTGATCCCAAGTATTTAAACTCATCCACCTTCGCCAACTCTACTCCCTGCATCCTCACCATTCCACTGACCTCCCTCTTATTTACACACATGTATTCTGTCTTGTTCCTACTGATCTTCATTCCTCTCCTCTCTACAGCATATCTCCACCTCTCCAGGGTCTCCTCAACCTGCTCCCTACTATCGCTACAGATCACAATGTCATCAGCAAACATCATAGTCCATGGGGACTCCTGTCTAATCTTGTCTCTCAACCTGTCCATCACCATTGTAAATAAGAAAGGGCTCACAGCCGACCCCTAATGTAATCCCACCTCCAACTTAAATGCATCCGTCACTCCTACTGCAGACCTCATCACTGTCACACTTCCCTTGTACGTATCCTGTACAACTCTTACGTACTTCTCTGCCACTCCCGACTTCCTCATACAATACCACAGCTCCTCTCGAGGCCACCTGTCATATGCTTTCTCCATGTCCACAAAGACGCAATACAACTCCTTCTGGCCTCCTCTAAACTTCTCCATCAACATCCTCAGAGCAAACATCGCATCTGTGGTACTCTTTCTTGGCATGAAACCATACTGCTGCTCACTAATCATCACCTCACCTTTTAACCTAGATTCCACTACTATTTCCCATAACTTCATGCTGTGGCTCATCAATTTTATTCCCCTGTAGTTACTGCAGTCCTACACATCCCCCTTATTCTTAAATATGGGCACCAGTACATTTATTCTCAGGCATCCTCTCACTTTCCAAGATTCCATTAAACAATCTGGTTAAAAACTCGACTGCCATCTCTCCTAAACACCTCCATGCTCCCACAGGTATGTCATCTGGACCAACAGCCTTTCCATTTTTCATCCTTTTTTATAGCTGTCCTTACTTCATCCTTGCTAATCCGTTGCACTTCCTGATTCACTATCTCCACATCATCCAACCTCTTCTTTCTCTCGTTCTCTTCATTCATCAGCCTCTCAAAGTACTCTTTCCATCTGCTCAACACACTCTCCTCGCTTGTGAGTATGTTTCCATCTTTATCCTTTATCACCATGACCAACTGCACATCTTTCCCCGCTTGGTCCCTCTGTCTAGCCAATCGGTACAGGTCCTTTTCTCCCTCCTTAGTGTCCAGCCTCTCATACAACTCATCATACACCATTTCTTTAGCCTTCGCCACCTCTCTCTTCACCTTGCGCCTTATCTCCTTGTACTCTTGTCTACTTTCTGCATCTCTCTGACTATCCCACTTCTTCTTTGCCATCCTCTTCCTCTGTATACTCTCCTGTATTTCCTCATTCCACCACCAGGTTTCCTTTTCCTCCTTCCTATTTTCAGATGTCACGCCAAGCACCCTTCTTGCTGTCACCCTTACTACATCTGCTGTAGTTTCCCAGCAGTCTGGTAACTCTTCACTGCCACCCAGTCCCTGTCTCACCTCCTCCATAAACTCAACCTTGCAGTCTTCCTTTTTCAACTTCCACCATTTGATCCTTGGCTCTGCCCTCACTCTCTTCCTCTTCTTTATCTGCAACGTCATCATATAGATCACAATCCTATGCTGCTTAACTACACTTTCCCCTGCCACCACTTTGCAGTCTTCAATCTCCTTCAGATCAAGTCTTCTGCATAGGACGTAATCTACCTGTGTGCATCTTCCTCCACTCTTGTATGTAACCCTATGTTCCTCTCTCTTCTTAAAATACATATTCATCACAGCCATGTCCATTCTTTTGGCAAAATCCACTATCCTCTGACCTTCTTCAATCCTCTCCTTGACACCATACCTACCCATCACCTCCTCGTCTTCTCTGTTCCCTTCACCAACATGCCCATTGAAATCCGCTCCAATCACCACTTTCTGTCCCTTGGGTACACTGTTCATCACTTCATCCCACTCACTCCAAAAATCTTCTTTCTCACTCATTGCACACCCAACTTGCGGTGCATATACACTAACATTCATCATTACACCTCCAATTTCCAGCTTCATAATCATTACTCAGCCTTACACTCTTTTCACCTCCAAAACACTCTTGACATACTGTACCTTCAGAATAAGTCCTACCCCATTTCTCCTCCCATCCACACCATGATAGAACAATTTGAATCCACCTCCAATTCACCTGGCCTTACTCCCCTTCCATTTAGTCTCTTGCATGCACAATATATCAACCTTCCTTCCCTCCATCATATCTGCTAACTCTCTCCCCTTACCAGTCATACTGCCAACATTCAAAGTTCCTACCCTCATTTCCACTCTCTTTACTTTCCTCCTCTCCTCCTGCCTCCGGACACATCCCCCCCCCCCCCTTCTTCTCCTTCTTCAGCCAACAGTAGCCCAATTTCCACCAGCACCCTGTTGGCTAACAGTACTGGTGGCGGTTGTTGTTACCCCGGGGCTCGATCGATCCAGTATGGAAATTTGTATTGTTGTCCGCATATTGATTTGGCTAAATTTTACACCGGATGCCCTTCCTGACGTAACCCTCCCCATTTATCCGGGCTTGGGGCCGGCACAAAGAAACACACTGGTTTGTGCATCCCCTGTGGCTGGGTTTGAATTGTACTTCATATAGTGATTTTTTTTTCTAATTTGAACATTTTTCCCATTATTTTATGGTTAGATGGGAAGATTCTTTCAGTTGAACAAAATAAGAAATGTAAAATAGCAGGGTGCAGTAAGTTATAACAGTTCATGGTTTATTAAGCAATAATATTCCAATGAATGTTAACAGAAAGACAAAGGTTAAAAGATTAGGGATTAAGGTTATTACTGTCTAATAAATCAGAAAAAAATTCTTCCAGTGGAATTTGAGCATGAAATATTATGCCAAAACATGTGACTTAATGGAGCAGTTGCTTGATGACAACTCTTGCAATATTAAGGTTTTCATACATTTTAATAGTACTACAAATACGAGTTACACAAATATTTACAGCAGTTGAGAAAGAGCATATCTTATCTAAAGCTAACTTTTATTCATTGCCTGAAAATTTTTGAAAGTTATGTGAGAGATTGATTTAGACGTAACAGTAGTTAAGTATTTTGGTTTACAGTGAACATTGAAATATATAAGCACTTGTTTCAGAAATATGAAGAGACTGCTCCTGGCAGAATATTCCAGGGGTGGTGGTTCAAGAAACTGGCTGATGTAATGTTCCTTTATGTACCTAGTAAGACTTGCTATCCGGCATATACAGTATACAGTTTTCATAACAGAATAAGAACTGAGTTCAAGAGATATTGAACGAACAGGATATAATGGAGAAAGACTTTTATTTCAGGCTGGTTGTGCTCTATGCTAAAGCACCTCAAGACTTTTAACTAATCGGAGTATGATGTGTAAGCATTAATTCAGCTGTTTATAAAATAGACCTCTACCTCTACCTCTCTTACTTTTTTGACTATTCTGTAACAGACCACTGTGATGAATGTTCCCTCTTTGGCATTTGCTAAAGAAGTAATTAAAGACGGAATGAACGGGCTTCCTAAGGCTTATCAAATTTCTTTTAGTAGAGGATAAGTTTCTTTCTTTAAATAATATCTTGATTTTTTCCACAGGTATTATATGTTCCAAACATTTTCTCTGGTTATTTAGAGGTGCATTCTTTAAAAACAGTGAGATAGTTTGGAGATGCTATTTACTGTAGATCTTTATTACAGCTTGTAAATATAATACCTAGAGTATTTGAAGGAAGTTTAAGAAGGTTTGTCAGGCTTCTTTCAATAAGTTTTCTAAATTGTATGCACTTAACTAGTTATAGTTCAGTCAGCATTGCTCAAAGGAAGCAAACATATTGACAGTATTTAACTCTCGTAAGGTCCACATACTGAGTACTGATTCACTCATCAACAAAAACACTACTTCCTATTTAACTAAAAAACTGAAAATCTGGTAGGATGATAGGGAAACTGGGGCAGTAGGAAATCTCCTAAGAAAGGACATTTCAATATTTGGAATAAAAATAAAAATACAAAAGCATAAAACTCCAAAACCTCAAAAATGCCTTGATGGGTTTGAATGAAATTTGGTTACACTGTAGAAAAAACAAAATTAGTCTATGTTCATGTTATTTTTTGAAGAAAATAACATTCCATACAATAAAGTTGCACTTATACAACAAATGAGTTCATACTGACCACACAAACACAAGAAAGCTAAAACTAAAAAAAAAACAAAACAAATGTAAAAGGGAAAAAAATATCAGAAAGAAAATAAAAGGAAAGCAAACAAACACAATTTAACACCCACCCAAGAGAAAAACAGGAGACCCAACAGCATGGGCAAAAATAGGACAAAATGCTTATTCTAAAACTTTAATAATTACGTCTTGACATATTTTAAGGTTTTAAACAGATTATCCAAGTGAAAATTTGATTTTTTAAAATTTCAAACAGTATAAAACATTAATTACCCACTGATTTATAAAAGGTGTGTTAGCATTATTACAGTTATGTAGGATTAGTCAATGTGCTAGTAGTGTGGTGTAGGCAATTACACTCAATTTGTTCTTTTCCATTTTAAGCCCATCTGGGAATACACCAAACACAGCTGTCAATGGTTTGGGTTTGGAGTGATTTTGACACGAAGACTGTCTAATAAGCATTCAAAGAATTTGGTCTGGAGGATCATATGATGCTTGGTAGAGTATGGCTGTGTTCTAGGAGTGATTCGTGATCCAACACCGCAATTACTCAGTTTTCACAAATTAACCTAAAATATTTCTTATCAAAGCTTGCTTGTTGGTGTTACATATGGATCATTCTGGACGAAAGAATCACTGAGATTCTTCACATTCAAGCCCAGTAAAGAAACCCTACAGGGCTTCGATAGAAGCTGGTATGGCAGCAGATAACTCTGGAGCAATTTCAGTTGTCAATCAACTGAAGGCCTTTGCATCAGAGCAAAATCTCATTCTTATGAACGACAAGATAGTGCAAGGAGAGACAACATCACAATTATTGGAGTTCTAAATAATCCTGAGAGTGGCGATATGATCAGCTTTCTGGAGAAACAATGGCCCGTGTGGTTTCCGTCCATCCCTAATTTTAGGGCTGAAATAATGTAGGCACATAAAATATATACAAGGGACAAGGACAGTACATTATCATCAAGTTGGTTTGCTATTCTGACTGAGTTACTTTTCTGAAAGAGGCATACAAAAATCTAAATGTAACCAGTGAGGTCAGAAAATCTACTTTTTTTACTGATCACTCAGTCCACATTGCACAGGCACACAGAGCCATGTCTCTGGTGATCAAAAAGACTCAACAAGTTGGTCTTTCTGCTTTCCTGATTTATTTGGTCAAGCTTCAAATATCCTTCCCAGGAGGACAGCAGCTGTTCACTGACTGACTCTCAACAAGCGCTTTATGCCCCTGACTACTTCACGTCTACTGGTTCTTGGTTGCTTAGACTGTTTAATCGTTTTCCTGAACATTGATACGTAGTTGCTATTCAAAATGACTGTATTTTTTTCTTTCATTTATGTTTTTTAGTTGTACATGCATATGTTTGTCTATGCATATATATCCATCCATCCATCCATCTATCCATTTTCCAACCCGCTGAATCTGCTGGGGGGTCTGCTGGAGCCAATCCCAGCCAACACAGGGCACAAGACAGGAACCAATCCCGGACAGGGTGCCAACCCACCGCAGTAATGATAATTCATTACATTTATATAGCACTTTTCTCAGTACTCAAAGCGCTATCCACACAGGGAGGAACCGGGACGTGAACCCACAATCTTCCACAGTCTCCTTAATGCAAAGCAGCAGCACTACCACTGCGCCACCTGTGAGGTACATTATATATATTTATATAGTAACTAGGATCTTCTTGTGATCCTGCCCACCTAGTCTGTTCAATTCCCCATCTCTGTACAGCTTGGCTCACTGTCAACTACACTATACAACCTTGGGGTGGTGAGTGATCAGCAGCTATCTTTTTCTGACCACATTTCTACTGTTTCTCATTCATGTAGTTCATGCTATACAAAATCTTCAAGATCAGACCTTATCTGACAGAGTATACAGCACAACTTCTGGTCCAGGCTTTGGTTTTGTTGCGTCTGGACTACTGCAACTCGCTTCTGACAGGAGAGTCCACATGTGCTTTCAAGCCACTGCAGATGATCCAGAATGCAGCTGCCCATCTTGAATTTAAACAGCTGAGCTAGGCATGTCACTTTTCTCTTCAGGTTGTTACATTGACTCCTTGTAGCAGCATGCATTAAGTTCAAATCCCTGATGCTTGCCTACAAAGTAGTCAGTGGGTCAGCACCTGAGTATATGGAGACACTGGTGAAGTCCTACACTCCTTCCTGCCCACTCAGGTTTGCAAGGGAACAGTGTCTGGTGATGTCGCCTCAAAGTGGCTTCAAGTCTCAGTCTAGACTCTTTTCCTTTGTTGTTCCTAGTTGGTGGAATGAATTACCCACCTCCATCTGTACTGCTGACTTCCTTAGCACATTTAAAAAGCAATTGATAAACAATTTGTTCTGAAAATATATTTGTTGAAGAAGCAAAAAAACTTTGCTGTGTAATATTTTATATTGTTGGTTCATTTGTTGTTAGATTAAGTGTAATCACTTTATTGATTGTTGGCTGTGTTTGCAAACTTATTAGTTATTACATCTTTTCACTTGTGGCAATAATGTTTTGTTACCTGCCCTATTACACTTGCTGAACAAACATGCCCTAACCCAATGTTACTTGATTATGTTTACCTCTTTTGTAAGTTGCTTGTAAGTTGTAAGTGTCTGCCAAGCAAAGGGATGCAGATGTAAATGTAAACCACAAGGGGGTGTCAGAGAGTCCCAAACCACAGGCACAGCAATACAGAAAAGAATATATGAGTAAAATGATTTTTATTCTTCCCAAAAGTATCTTTCCAACAATCTCTCCAACAATTAGCCAAATTAATGAAATAAACCAACAATAAATCAGTAATTCTTCCTCCTTCCATTTTCCAATTGAATGTTGCCCGCTGCCTCCTGACTGTCAGGATGGGCTCCTTTTTAAGCCGGACATAGGAAAGATCTGGTATCATGCTGTAACTTCCAGAAAGCACTTCTAGGCCATAAGCGAAAGTAGGGAGGTCCTCCCCCGATAGTGCCCTCTGGGATTCCCGCAGGGCTGCATTTCCGAAATCCATCTCCTAAGCACCCTTGTGGTTGTTCCAACTGGTTTGCCGTATGAGGACCTCTGCCACCTGGCTTATGGGGGATGGAACCACTCTCTACTTTATCTGCTCATCATCGTACTGACCTCCCCTTCAAATAATTGGTTTTATTGTGGGTTTAGAAGTCAATTATCTTAGTCAGAGAGTTGTAGGGATTTGAAGGGATCAGGACACAAGCCTTGCATGCTCCGGTGCCACGTGTTGTGTGTTTCTCTTGCCCTACAGTTGTTTAGTATCTTCTTACATGTCATTTTTGCCTTCAGATTTTTTTTTTCAAATTTTTGCCACATTGACCCTTGTGATGTGAATGATGGGGTTAAGCTGGGACGGTTTGCTAAGCTTTCTCCATGTATGCCCACTTGTGGGCGTAACTTACTGGTTTCTTTTTGTTTTTTGTTTATGAAACCTCAGTTTAGTTTTTTGCATATCTGTTAGGTTTATACCAGGGGATTGGGGGTAGGATTCTGGACCTACTATCTATATTATACGCAGTTGCTGGTGGGGCCATGGGGTACACACATTTGGTACTCTTTAATGTGTTCATTTTACAGTTCCCTTTTGCTACTATCTTATCCTTTACCTCTTTAATAGCTAACGTTAATGGTTTTTTGGATGGAATGTAAGGTCTCTCTCTTCTGCTTGCAAGCATTCAACTGTTGTGGATTTATTATCCCACAATAAGGTAGATATAGTCTGTTCAAAAGAATCATATCTTTTGTCTAAAGACGCTCATAGAGCTGCCTCCAAGCACTACTGTGTGGCAGTATCCTCCTCTACCATGAGTAACTTTGCACCCAAAGTTTATTGGTTCTGGAGATGATCTGAAAGGCAGGTTTTGTTATGATTTGATGGAGATCAGTGGATGGAAGTTTGACTGTCTTTCAGTCTATGCTCCAACTCCATATATAAATAAGTTTTTCGTTGATATTACTAAACGTATTTTCTTTTTCTGAATTCAAGCTAATCATTGGTATGGATTCAGAAGTATTTATTGATACCCTGCTTAATATAATATATATTTGATTAAACACTGCATTTCCTCTGTTCATGTGTGATTGCCACATTTATTATGGATCTAAACCTTGAAGACTCTTTTAGGTTATTAAATCCTTCTGCGAAAGAATTTTCATTGTTTTCTTCCCATTTCAAATCTTTTTTCAGGACAGATTATATCATAATTTCAAAATCTCTTGCCCCCTGCATGATGAAAACATTTTTATCTCTTTGTTCAAACACTTTTGCGTTAATCTTCAGCTTTTCCTCCCCCTTCTGTCTTCCAAGTCACCTCTTTGGCATTTTAACACTTCTCTTTTGCAAAATGCAGATTTTATCAAACAAACCTCCACTAAACATGAGGAGTTTATAGCTTTGAATAAATGGCTCTGTTCAGGATCTAACTTAAATTTGGCTTGCTATTAATGGGCATATTCAAGACCTAACTATTGATTTTACATTCCAATTTATCTCGCAAAGCACATAGGGAAGTTGACAATCTTGAGGAGCCTTTGAATAATCTTGAAAATGAGTGCCTGTGCATTACTGATCCAGTACATGAGCTAAAAATCACACAACCCAGAGCTGAGTTAAATGACCTTATTATGCAGCTTGCAGAGTTTAAATTTAATCACACATGCACTTGTTACTATTTCTCCGGTGTACTTAGCTTGCACAGATGCAACTCATTAGCCTCTACTTCCCAAGTCACATTAAGATCTTTTATCGTTAATGAATTCGGATAGTGGGCAATTCATCTCCTATCCAACTTGGGGTTCATGAGGTATTAGCCCACTTGGCAATTTGTTTGATGGAAGCATGTTTGCCTCTTTCCAGTTTCTGAAAGACGAATACTGTATACAATACCTTTCTCCTTCTTCTTTTTCTATTTACAGATTAAATTTGTTCTCAGGACATGTGGAATAAGTTTTTTTTTGCCCCTGTTCCCAGCCATTAATTATTTGACAATTTTTTCTTATCTTCGTTTTCCAATAAAAGCATTTACTTTTTGTACACCTACCTTCGTGATTCAATAATTGCACGTGTCCCAGTCACTCATAAATGGATCACTGATCTATCCCCGTCAATGCCATGTTGGAACATAATTTTTAAATACACAAAAAATCCATCCATCCATCCAGTATCCAATCCGCTATATCCTAACTACAGGGTCATGGGGGTCTGCTGGAGCCAATCCCAGCCAACACAGGGTGCAAGGCAGGAAACAAACCCCGGGCAGGGTGCCAGTCCACCACAGGTTGCGCACACACACACACACACACACACACACCAAGCACATACTAGGGCCAATTTAGGATCGCCAATGCACCTAACCTGCATATCTTTGGACTGTGGGAGGAAACCGGAGTACCTGGAGGAAACCCACGCAGACACAGGGAGAACATGCAAACTCCGCGCAGGGAGGACCCGGGAAGCAAACCTGGGTCTCCTAACTGCGAGGCAGCAGCGCTACCCACTGCGCCATCGTGCCATCCTACACAAAAAATTCCTCCAGGAAATCTAATTAATCATCAACACATCCAATATAAAATTGTCCATAGAGATTATCATTGTCCCAAAAAGTGTTTCCTGATGGGTTTAGCTCCTGATCCACTCTGTCACACATGCTCCCTTAATTTACAGGGCAATTTCCTCCACACGTTTTGGTAATGTTCCACTGTTCTTTGGGCCTCAGTTACTTTGTGCTCTCTTTTTTATTTTATCAGCCTCTATTCCTTGCTTCCTATTACTCTACTCCTTTTAGATTTCTCTACTTTTTCTCTTCATCACCAGTGCATTATTTCAATAGCTATAATAGCAGCCAAAGTTCGTATAGTTTCCCAATGGAAGAACCTTGACTTTATTAGTTTCTACTGTATGTCTGGAAGTCTTGTTTATGCAAACTTGTTCTGTTAGAACTGTCAGCCACATGAAGCAAATTGGGTACTGGCTCATACTATCAGTAAATGGAAAGACACCATTTCCATGATTAAGTCATGGATGACACCAAGCCCATGTTTCAATGTGATATAAATTTAACCAGTTTTCTTTTGCTTAGCTGGATGTGTGGGCCACTGGGACTTCAGTGACCTGCATGTTTAATTTAATTTTACTATAGTTTCTTTTTATATACCTCCGGATAGTTGTGGTGGGCGTCGGTGGGATGGGTTTCAAATTTAAATATGAAAATTACTTTTGAAAATTTATCCTCTTCCTATTTTTTGAAATCAAATAAAAAAATATTTTGGTCCAAAATGATGTTAATTTGGTGCACTCCTAAAACATGTTACCCAGTGAAACTGGAGCTAGATTGTAATGGTTGCAGGTTGGATCTTGCCCTGGATATATTTTGGGCAATTTTAAACAAAATAAATATGATCAATGAAAGATTGAATGCTTTGCACATATGGAGCTAGAGTGTACTCTATGCATAGCTGCTTTCCACTCTTTTTCTTAGATATTAATTGAAAGATCCATTTCTCACAGTACCCTTGAATCTTTGAAAGGAAGAGTTTGAGATGTTTTTTATATAATGTTAAGATGCTTTATAAAATTCCACAGGGTAGCCATAAGGGCCTGCTACTTTTCCACTCTGGAGTGAATTTATAACATCCAGTAGTTCTGAGAATGTCAGAGATTTGTCTAGTTCCTCTGCACTAAGAGTATCAAGCAATGGTATTTGTATTGTGTCAAAAAAGTCTTTAGATTGTGTCTCGTCTTCCTTAAATGGAGGAGAATATAAGGACTTATAGTACTCCCTAAATGTGTCGGTTATATTTTTATGGTCAATGATTGTATCTGTTGTCAAGAGGTAAATTCTGATTGCAGATTCTGTCTTTTGCACTAAAATGCCTCATTTGGAGACCTGACATATTTTTTGATCAATTTAGGAAATTTCGCTGATTAACTCTGATGCCTCCTTGGTCATCGATTTATCTTTATCAGAAAAATATTAAATAATCTATCCTCTTAAAAATGCCTTTAGAGTTTCTCAAGAGTATTCCTGCAGAAACCTCTAAGGAGGCAGTTTTCTTCAAAAAAATCAATTTGTTTGGAGGTGAATTCTGTAAAGTTCACATCTGCTAATGGGAGTATAGACACCAGATACAAAATCAGTGTGTAGGGGCATAAAACAACAACAACATTTATTTATATAGCACATTTTCATACAAAAAGTAGCTCAAAGTGCTTTACATAATGAAGAGAAGAAAAATAAAAGACAAAATAAGAAATTAAAATAAGACAACATTAGTTAACATAGAAAGGAGTAAGGTCCGATGGCCAGGGGGGACAGAAAAAACAAAAAAAAACTCCAGAAGGCTGGAGAAAAAAATAAAATCTGTAGGGGTTCCAGGCCACGAGACCGCCCAGTCCCCTCTGGGCATTCTACCTAACACAAATGAAATAGTCCTCTTTGTAGTTCGGGTTTTTCACGGAGTCACTTGATGCCGATGGTCATACAGACTTCTGGCTTTTAATCCATCCATCATTGTTGGAACATCATGGTGCTTTGGGTAGATGGTGGTGGTGCACGCCACCACCAACAGGACACCGGAAAAGGAAACAGAAGAGAGAGTAGGGGTCAGTACAGATTTTGAATGAATAGTTATTATAATGAATTGGATATACAGAGTATCAGGAATAAATTACAGTGAAGTTATGAGAAGGCCATATTAAAATAATGTTTTTTCAGTAGTTTTTTAAAGTGCTCCACTGTATTAGCCTGGCGAATTCCTACTGGCAGGCTATTCCAGATTTTAGGTGCATAACAGCAGAAGGCCGCCTCACCACTTCTTTTAAGTTTTGCTCTTGGAATTCTAAGGAGACACTCAGTTGAGGATCTGAGGTTACGATTTGGAATATAAGGTGTCAGACATTCCGATATATAAGCCGGGGCGAGATTATTTAAAGCTTTATAAACCATAAGCAGAATTTTAAAGTCAATTCTGAATGACACAGGTAACCAGTGTAGTGACATCAAAACTGGAGAAATGTGTTCGGATTTTCTTTTCCTGGTAAGGATTCTAGCAGCTGATTCAGAGCAGAGATGAATACTATGTGCGTTATTGATATATGGAACAGGAATTAAGTTATTTTTATTAGCGCTGCTCTGCGTGTATTTTTTGTTTAATCTATGATCTGTTTTTATAGTTTTAATACATTGTTCATCTAAAGTAGTAACTTTAATTAAATTATTGGTATTTATGCCGTATTGCCTAGATTTTCTATGTGCATTAAGATTGGTTATTACAGTATTTATGTTGTGCACTTTTATGGAAGATTTTATTAAACAATTATGACCAAGCACAGGAGTGGCATTTCGGAAGGGGTTAAAAGCAGAGATAGATAGTCAAGATAAACGAATTACCTTGGATATGTTTTCGAAGAGGACCCGGGCGCCGAAGCTATTCGGATGCAGGCCATCTCGCTTGAAAAAACGCGGGTCTTTCCCAAAAGAGGTCCCAGTTGTTGATGAACCCGATGTCTTGATTCTTGCAGAAGCCCTGCAGCCAGTTGTTTAAACCAAGCAGACGACTGTAGTACTCGTTTGATCGTCTGACGAGAGGGAGTGGACCCAAGATGAAGATCTTTGCCGATGGGGTCCTCTCCTTTGTGTCTTTAATTAATGCAGTGAAGTCTGCCTTGAGGATCTCGGACTGTCGGTGCCTTATGTCGTTTACGCCAGCATGTAAAACAATTGCTCCAACTGCCCTGTTCTTGTAGATCGCCGGCGCACGTCTCGTCACATCTCGGACACGAGCACCGGGAAAACAAGAAACAAAAGATTTTCTATTAGGGCAAGTGATATTGAGGTTCCTAACAATAGAATCACCTACCACTATTACATCACCAGGAGCTGAAGGTGAACTGGGGACGCTTAGAGCGTCAAACCGGTTCTGCGTTACGATGCTTGCCTGTGCCGATGGAGGTGTTCTGGCCTTGAACCCCCGCCTGCATTGCTGAAATACACCGAGGTCATCATCGGTGTTGCTCCTACGAGGCACGGGGGTGAAGGTGACTTGAGCGGCACAACGCGGGGTTGATGTTACGCTGATAACAGATGGCGAGGATGGTTTATCCAACAGCCGAGCCTTCAGATCTCTGAGGTATCTTCGTCTGGACAGAAGTTTCTGAATCTGTTCATCGAGTGCCTGGAGTTCCTCGACTACAATTTCAACGTGATTCACCTCACTATCGGCCATTGTCCGCTTCTGTTTCTGCTTCCGCTTCCGCTTCGTGCCCTAGGAAGAATGAGAGAGAGATAGGTTAGCAGCAAGGGCATTCAAGCTCCAAGATCAGAGGAGCATGATCACAGATAACAATAGTGTCATACTTAAAAGATTTGATAGTGAGAAATAAATTATCAATAAATAATTCTTGAATTACTATGATGTACTGTTGAAAAGAAGGAATATTCTGTTTCATTTGAATTTAATTTGACTCTGTGGGTCTGGTAAGTTATGGTTCATTACAAACTCTGTGATTGTCTTTGTAGTATTAAATGTTATCACCACTGTAATTGATGATCTATCCAGGTCTGGGTTTAAAACACAATTAAAGATTCCAGCCATTATAATTTTATGAATGCTCATATTGAGATATGATGCAAATACATTTTGGATAAAACTATCTATCATCCATATTAGGTTCATAAATATTTATCAAAATTTTTTTAGATGTGAATAAATTACCATTGCCCTTCAGGATCAGATACAATGTCTGATGCTACAAATGTGATTGTTTTATGTATTTATATATTAGTTTTATTTGTATAGCTGAAGTAAAAAATTTGGCTGATGTTTGCAATTGAAAATTGTCCTTACTTGCTACGTGAGGTGTTTTATTTTTTAAATTTTTTTTTGTTGGTATTTATTGCTATTATTAAACCTTACATATGTGGCATTGTGCTGACAGTGTGCTTTATGCAAATGCAGGACCCAGCATAAGTGACTGACGAGCCACGTAAATACTACCAATAACCAATAGGACAAAAGGCAGAAGATGGACGGTGTCAAGAAAAGGAAAAAAGAAATATCACATTATGAAATGGAAAAAGAAAGTTTGGTGAAACTCAATGAAGACGCAAAGCCAGTGGTTAGCATTCGCTGTTTTTGCTGTTGACTACCTGCACTCTTAGATGCTTACTGACTCTCATTTTGGTTATCTGTTCTGCTTCATCGACCTCCAGCCCATGGTCGTGGCACTGAAAACCCCATCACTTCTCTTCGAAAGTAGAGTTGCAAACTCACATATGCTGTGCGATTTTTATACTGCACGATGCAGTCTCAAGTCATATATGTGCTTAAACTGTACAAACACATTTGGACAGATTGACATGCCACAACGTGAGTGCTCACACTATACAGTAGGTGTACATGGCACTGCCGGACAGTTTTACCCATTCCAAAATACATGATGACCACAGACCTCTTAAAATCATTCCAAAATCGGAGACTGTATGCCTAGCATTAGATAGTGGTGCTTGAATTTTAATGGGGAATTGTTTCACAATCCTCACATTTCAGTACATCAGTGTAACATGTAGAATACTAGCACTTATGTACAGGCACTTCAAGCACTGCTTTGCAAATGCATTCACATCTGTGGACTTTAAAGGAGGACTGGAAAAAATATTGAAAAACATGAAAAGAAACACTATACCTGAGTCAATGGCATAAACAAATGAAAATCATAAGCATCTAATAATACTATACTCAAATTGCACATTAATCCTATTGATTATTTGTTTCAATTCAGAAGATCACACTTTCCTGTAAAACTGTGTTTTGCAATGACCATAAACAAAAGCCAAGTCTCTAATGCAGAAACATTTTCCTCATGGGCAACTGTGTAAAGCATGTTTAAGAGTAGCCAACTCCAAGTGACCCAATATTATTATTATTACAGTTGGCCTAACTTATCCATGTGCTTGGCATCCAAAATTTGAAATTATTTAAAAAAAAAATCAATCCAGAATATTCTCCAAAAGAATGTTTGAAATTCCTGTGCGTAGTGCTGTACCCAAGCCTAATCAACCCTCAGACTTGCTGTATCAACCCTTGTATTCGCTTTGTGGATGCAATATTCTTTATGATTTTACATAAGTCCTAAGCATCCTGGGATAAGGCAGGCTGACCTGTATTTATTATTTTTGGAATGATGCCTTAATCCATGGTGACTTACAACATTTGAAAGACAATTGGTTGCAATACTTTTATTTTCCCAGTTGGTGCACAAGCAAGTGAAGTGACTTGCTCATGGTCACACAATGTGAATAGCAGGATTTGAACCCACAACCTCACAGTTTTAAAGTCCAAAGCCTTCACCACTACAACATAATGCCAGCCAAGAATATTAACCCTAGGTTAAAAAAGAAGAAAAAAAAAAAAAACAACTACAACTACTGCATTGAGAAAAGCACTTAGTTACATAGTACTTTTTAAACACCCAATTAACAAACAGCATTATAACAAATGCCCATTGTCTTATGAAATTTCCCAAGCGAAGCTACCATTTCATATATTAAAATAGTTGAATGATTTAGCATTGCTGGAAATTCACAATGGCCTAGTAATCATATACTGTATTTGAAAGTAATATCTCAGCTTATATGTACCTCCAGCACAAATGCCATATTCCTAGTGACTGTTGAACTGATAAGTTTCTGCATTGTTGGTGGAAATTAATGGTAAGTCAAATGCAGACCTGAGCATGCAGGGAGGATTTACGGTAGGATTTCCTCTCCTAGGCTAAATAGGGCACAAGTTTATTTCTGTTTGATTATTTTATTTAATCGAAGTGTATATATCTGTAATTCAGTACTGAAATTGCAATTGGGTGCCACTGATGATATGCCCAATCTGATTTAGATCCAGGAAGATTTTTTTTCTGTGTTTTACAGATAAATTAACTTAAAATTGTGCCAATTTTTTAAAATCAGGATTTTTAGATATATGTTGGAATGCAATAAAAGGGTATAATACTTATTTTCACAATATTAGGACTCACCACTACATTCTCCATTCCAGAATGTTGTAATCAGAATGTTGTAATTGGGTCATAGGTTCAAGGTTCCAAGGGTTAAAAGCAACCAGTTCAAATACTCCTTCATTCCAATAGCTGTAATCTTCTAAACAGGTTCAACCTTAATAAACACCCACAGGCTTAAATCATGCAGTTATTTCCATCAATCATTAATTATTCAGGTGTTAATGTTGTTTTAATTTTTATGGGTATTATGCATAATCTGATGTTATACCATAATTACTATGTTTACAGCTGTATTTTATTCATTTGTATTTTAAGTTTGTTTGATGGCTATGTTCATACTGATGTGTAATTAATGTTAAGTTCTCGTCTCTCTGTAAAACCTACTGACACTTTTCCTGCCCACTTTGATCTGTCATTTCTCCCCAAACGTGGTAAGACTTCAGAGCCTCAGTCTTTTGACATGCCACCAAGAAAGGCACATCAGAGACAAAGAGTTCTCTCCAAGATAATATACAAAAGGCTACTAAAAAAGCAACAGATGACTCCTATTACTAGATTAATACTTAACTTAAAATAGCTAGATAGTTAGAATGTTCTAATGAGTTTAAAATTAATACTTTAGCAGTCTTACCAGTTTTCTCATTTAAAGTGATACTTAAGCATGTATATAGTGTCAGCAGTACAAGAAAAAATATAGAGGGGATATAATAAGACTGTTCATATTACATACCAGATTATTAGCTGAATGGCACTGAAGAGATACTGAAATGGTGACAGTAGAAGAACATGATTGCTCCTGCCAGGCAGAAAGTTGTACCTCTGGCTAAGGAAAGACCACATTGTCCTGAAAATAGCATGTGCTTTATTTTCCAAAATCCTCATCAAAGGAGAAAATCTGGACTTGAAAATGAAAACACATTGTTTCCCTCTTGAGTAGTATTCCCTTTCCTTTATAGGATCGAAAAACTTTCTCCAGTTTGGCCACTTTAAAAGGACACACTTCAGTGTCTTGAGCAATAAAAAGTACACTGCAGAAATTGGGATTATGAAATATTATGTGACAACAAACATTATGGGTGTATACATAACGGACTCTGTATTATTAGATAGACAGATAGATAGATACTTTATTAATCCCAAGGGGAAATTCACAAATTAACCATACATTCAAGACTACTAACATTAGTAGAAATGCCAATGTTTATTTTTAAAAAATTTCTCAATAAACAAGTACGAAAATGAAGAAAATGTGAAACTTTATTATTATTTAATAAATAACCTGGGGCCTCATGTATAAACGGTGCGTACGCACAGAAATGTTGCGTACGAACCTTTCCACGCTCAAATCGCGATGTATAAAACCTAAACTTGGCGTAAAGCCACGCACATTTCCACGGTAACTCATTCCTTGGCGTACGCAATTTATCCGCCCGGTTTTGCAGACTGGCGGCACCCAGTGTCAAAGCAGTGCTACTGTTCCTGTGTGATCACCCTTTCATTCTTAAATCCACATTCCTGGCGCGGCTTTATAAATACACTGAAATTAACTGCATATTGTTTATTAGTGTAATGCATCTGATTGTAATTAACCTGTAGCAATATAATGGTCCAGGGAATAGCCATAGTATTCCAAATACCATAACTGCTTTAGCGTTGTAACTCTCACTGCATGTTCTTTCAGCTGATCCCGTTAAGCGTTGCCACAGCAGATCATCTTTTTCCACATTACTCTCACTGCACCACTCGGAGTATTTATATCACTGTATCTGAGTGGGAAATCACAGCAGCAGCTGATTGGAAAGAGAATTATCGGTACACAGCATGAAGCAGATGCTGCCTGAGCCACAGCAAACGCTTTAGTCCCTGTACGGACTTCGCGGTTTAGAAACAGTTTCATCCCAAGAACTCTAAACACACTAAATCAGTCCATCAAGTGCTCCTTGTAGAAATATTTGGACTTATAAGTACAATTACCCCACTGTAAACTTGCACTACAGTTATAATATTGCACAACCTGCGCCACTTTATAAAGCGCGTATTTACATGTGATGACGGTATTCATTTCTAAGACGTAATGCAGCAAAACATGTTGATTATATTATACAGATAAAACTTTAACTTCATTTAAATAATCTGTATTGTTAATAATTAAACATGTGAGGACACGGTGCCGCAGCGCTAGCTAGTTCAGTAATTGTTCCTGCCTTGCGCTGTATTCTTGCTGGTGCTGACGCGACACTGAAAAGATAGACAGATATAATAATTAAACACGTACTACTAATAATAATAATAATAATTCATTACATTTATATAGCGCTTACAGATGGCTTCATGTCTATTACATAGCTTATTGTGTGGCGATTGAGTTTTTGGAAAAAGAAAAGTAAGGACAGGAATTGGAGGTTAGTACGTTTGAAAGAGACAGTACTGCTGTGATAAATTATTTAATTGAAGGTTGCGCATGGCGCAGCAAGCCTCTTGCGTGAGACATGAACAAGCACTGCGCCACCGTGTTCCCATGTTTAATAACATGCTTTCATTCCCATCATCATGAAAAAGATATCATGTATACATCTCAGTATTTTAATTATTCAGAGAGCTGTAATATCACGAATGTAATGGATTATGTGTCCTGTCGGAGAAAGAGAAAGCCCGTTTAAAAAGCAGGTAGTGATTCATACACATAGAGCACATAGAAGATCAAATACAGAACAAAGCATTTAACATGCCACTTTAGTTACAATGGGATTTGAGAAACTAGTAAATTAAACGATTTTAAGATGAAGTTTATGATGTTCTACTTTAATGGCAAAATAACTACGTGATTAATGTGGAAATTTCGAGATTAAAGTTGACATTTCGTGCTTTTTTCCCACTGTGTGCCTATTTTTTGTCTGTACCCTAATAAGCTTTCATATGACACTCAGACGGTGGGCTACGACTCGCTTTTTCATGGTGACTTTGATATGTGATTTCTTTTTTATTTCGGGCACTGTGCGACTTTGTGAAGTTGAGCCTTCGAGTTTCTCCGACACTCTGTCACTCGATCAGCTTCCTTTTGTTGATTATACCACTGTTTAAACCAACAAATAGTACGTTTTTCCTTTGCCTCCACTTGGTATTCGCTGAAATTCTTATATTTTCTCCCGTGCTTTTCCCATTGTCTTTTCACAGAAGGCTATTTATATTGATTTGCATATTCAAAGAGGCATAATTCTGGGAGGAGTTGGGGCAGGACAGAAGGCGCGTGCACGTGCGTTACTTTTCACGCAAATCGGGATTTATGTAGTAGAAGAACGTGAAAGTATGCGTGCGCACAGATTCCTGCATCTGGATTTTTCTGTGCGTACGCACAATCCTGCTTTTGTGCTTACGCCATGTTATAGTGTGAGTTCTACGCACGGCGTTATACATGAGGCCCCTGGAGAGGTGAAACATTTTTTCCTGGTTAAATGACACTTTCTTCTTGAAGAGATCTTCAGATTTATTTCAGATACTTGTAAAATACTCACTTCACTGCCTTACAGAAACAGAAAAAACTAATAGAAATAAGGGATGAAACTTCACAAACAGCAAGTATTTCGCAGACTAAATACACATGCAGAAAGCACAGAGTTTATGTCAGTATTACCTCTTGCTTACTTTTTGAAAGAAAATTGCTAAGAATTAGAAAATAACCAGATGAAGATCAAAATAAATGTTTATTGATAGCATTTGTACTTTAGCAGCAGAAAAAAAAGCAAATTCTTTTATGTTTTAGCCAAGAGTCTTTTGTTTTTTGTCAAGATAGGCTCTTGGATCAGTCACTCTTCATATGTTGCATGCTGTTTTCCATACCTTGGCTAATTATCACATAATGTGCATATTTAAGTGGCAAATGCAAGAAGAATTTTTAAAAGTGATTTTTGTATTGCTTTGTTCTTTCTTGTTTGCCTTGGATTATGGATCTCTGTCTATTTGAACAGGCTTTGTTCTTATTACCACGCATGCAACTACTTTATTAAGATGTCCGATGATTAGTTATAACTGTAAATATTTGGCATGTTGGAAATTAATATCATGTTTTAACTTTTATTTACCTTAGATCATAACTTTGTAAAGTTGACTTACATTAGAGATTTAGATAGATAGATAGATAGATAGATAGATAGATAGATAGATAGATAGATAGATAGATAGATAGATAGATAGATAGATAGATACTTTATTAATCCCAAAGGGGAAATTCACATACTCCAGCAGCAGCATACTGATACAAAAAAACAATATTAATTAAAGAGTGATAAAAATGCAGTGCAAGTTAAAAAAAAAAAAAAGCAAGCAAGGCGGAGAGTGCAAGGCAGGTATAATAGACAATAATCTTGTACAGTGTTGAAGAGTCGCATAGTGTGGGGGAGGAACGATCTCCTCAATCTGTCAGTGGGGCAGGACAGTGACAGCAGTCTGTCGTAGAAGCTGCTCCTCTGTCTGGAGAGGATACTGTTTAGTGGATGCAGTGGATTCTTCATGATTGACAGGAGCCTGCTTAGCGCCCGTCGCTCTGCCACAGATGTCAAACTGTCCAGCTCCATCCCTACAATAGAGCCTGCCTTCCTCACCAGTTTGTCCAGGCGTGAGGCATCCCTCTTCTTTATGCTGCCTCCCCAGCACACCACCGCGTAGATGAGGGCGCTCGCCACAACCGTCTGATAGAACATCTGCAGCATCTTATTGCAGATGTTGAAAGACGCCAGCCTTCTAAGGAAGTATAGTTGGCTCTGTCCTCTCTTGCACAGAGAATCAGTATTGGGAGTCCAGTCCAATTTAACATCCAGCTGCACTCCCAGGTATTTATAGGTCTGTACGCTCTGCACACAGTCACCTCTGATAATCACAGGATCCGGGAGGGGCCTGGGCCTCCTATAATCCACTACCAGCTCCTTGGTTTTGCTGGTGTTCAGGTGTAGGTGGTTTGAGTCGCACCATTTAACAAAGATATTTAGATTTGTCACATACGCACACGTAGACAAGGAGGTGACATGTGCTATACACAAGGCTTTACTAGCATGGTTGATCATGAACAAAGTAAAATGCACATTAATACTTACACAGTTACAGAGGAAAAATGTGTCCTATAACAAACTGGGATAGGACAAATTGAAACATCAGTTTAAATTTTGAATAACTTTCAAAGAGATGCTGTTTTAGGAGCTTTAAGATCTATTTAATGCTTATCAAAAGATGAGTTACCATATGCAAAACTATTTGAAAAATTACCTGAACAATGAGTTGTTCCTTTTGAAAATAGTGAAGCACTAGTTCAATGCACTTTATAACTCAGAAAAAAAAAAAACTGAACCAAAGTATACTGAACATAGTGACACTAGACGGGTAACTTATGACTCTGCAGTACAATCTCTAAAGGACTTCATGTGTGTTATAGCTGCACATAAAAGAGAAGTCTGAAAATGAAATTATATTAAAGCTGAATGTTTAAGCAGACATTAACTTTTGTGAGGCTTAAAGGCTGTTTCTCTGATATGGATGTGAGCAACACTGGAAGATCACAAGGAACAGTCCTGTCTTCTTTGCTCTGTACACCTCAGATTTAAATTATAACACACTGAATTCATGTCACCTGCAGAAATTCTCTGGTGATTAAGAACATTTTCTGCCCTAAAAAGAATAAAAATCTATTTTAGAAATTGTGAGGAGTCCGAACACATTAAATAATGTAATGCTGATTTCTCATTAATAAATGAGTAAAAAAACTGCACTGTTTTTTTCTAATCACCTGGCTAATCCTTCATCCCACCTAGCTAAAAAAGAATCTGGGGAGAAGCAAGTATTTGAAGTAGTAAGGTTGGAAATTGTGTCGTAATAAACAGAAGCATGAGGCGGATAGAAGGGTGAGAAAACAAGGAAAAGAAAAAAAGGAAGTGAACGGAAGTTAAGAGAAAAGAAGAAGGCAGCAGGAAGCAGGCAGGAGAAAGCCGGTGTGAGTCGAGCGAAGAAGGCAGCTGAGCAGTGAGCCCTAGTGGAGTGTTTGGCCAATACCTAGGGCAGTTGGTAGTGGTCACTCCGCTGAGCATTTTGAAGAGCGGGAGTGAACGGAAGAAGGTTGGCTCACCGCAGCAAAGGCAGCGGAAGTCGGAGATTTGGAGTAGAATCCCCAGCATGAGCGTCCTGGCCGTTGGGGGAAGCCAAGTCTCGGTCTGGCAGGGGCTGAATGAAGCCAGGGATAGGGAGGCCAACACACCAGTCGAGCAGAAGAAGGTTAGCTGCATCTAGGGTGACTCCCCTGGTGCATAGCCTAGACGGGAGAAGCAGGGGAGTCACCAGTAGAAAGGCACCAGGTTGATTTTAAAAAGACAGCTTCCAGCCATTGTTTTAACCTTGTTGTTTTTAAAAGATTTTTTTCTAATGGATTTTAACTTCCACTAATTCACTCATTTTAATGGATTATTTATTTAATGACTTATTTTTGAGACACTGCACTATTTATTTGAACACTTGTTTTGTTGGTTTTAAATAAAAGCACTTTGCACTTTTTGCACCATCCCCTTGCTTCATTATTGTGTCTCACTGCCTAGCTCATCAGTGTCATTACCGACAGTGTCGGGTTCAAGGGCTCCCAGAAGGAAGATGGAAGCGTGGAGCAGAACCCGCATCATCACACCTTCTGGTTTTAATTTTTGAGGAGTTGCTATTTAAGGATATTTTGTAATGTGCATCTTACAGGCCAGTGTCAATACTGAATAATGATGTCAAGGTATTGGCAAAGGCTCTAGCAAAAAGAATCGAGAATGTGCTCCCTTATAATATCATTCCAGGATCAGATTGGATTTTTCTTTCAAATAAATTAATGTACAGTGTTGGGCCATTAAGCCGCCGGCCAGTAATCCGCGAATTCGCTTAAGCCGCGCAAAAAGCATGGATCCCAATTTTTTGACACTATGGATCGTACGGACCTAAACATGGCTTCTCAAACACTCGAGACAGGTGTTGACAGCTGTCATTTTGGCATTTCAAATGTCTGTGATTGACATGCTATGCACTATCGCAGATTAAATATTTAAATGATGGCTTATAACTTCAAAGAGGTATTTATAGAAGATTAGTCTTTTATTTATCAATAAACAATAAAATAACTTACAATGAAATTCAAATATTAATCTGTTTTATCCACGCTGAGTGTCAGCGTTATGGAGGCCACCATTGTAACTGATTCACACCTTACAATGCTACAAAGTTAATCCGCGGTAAATCCGCAAAAAATTGACTTGTATTTAAAGTAATATTTTTAATTCGATAATCTGATAAAACTTGAAATTGTATAAATATGAGTCACAAACCCAACATAAATCACTTCAGTTTCTGAATCTATAGCGAGCACATCATATTTGCTTTAAAAATTTTTACATCATGAGTAATAAATGTAAACACGCTTCATATGATGTTCAGCAAAAGCTGGATGTCATCAAAAGAATACGAAACGGCGAAACTCGCATTAAAGTAAGCAGAGAGTTAGGGGTACCTGAGTCAACACTACGCGGATGGATCAAAGATGAAAACAAATTAAGAACATTTCTTGATGAGCTTGATGAAGGTGGTTTAAGACGCAAGAGAGCCAGAACAGCAAAAGATCCAGAATTAGACAAAGCAACTTTTAATGCATTTTGTGAGGCTAGAAACAATGGTATCTCTATTTCTGGTCCAGTCATCCAAGCGCAGGCAGAAAAATTATACAAGGAAATTCATGGTCCCGATGCAGATGCTGAGTTTACAGTTTCAAGTGGCTAGTTGAAAAGGTGGAAAAAGCGACACAGCATTTCACAAGTAAAGATCAATGGTGAGATTAAGTCAGCAGACACTGTAGCAGCAGAAGAGTTCATTCCCAAATTTCAACAATTCATAGAAGAACAGCAGCTAACAGAAGAGATGATTTACAATGCTGATGAAACGGGCCTTTACTACAAAATACTGTCTGATAGGACTTTAGCCATGAAAAGAGACAAGACCAGCAAAGAAGGTTATAAACAGATCAAAGACAGGGTGACAATGTTATTTTGCTGTAACTGGACGGGTCATCACAAGCTAACACCTCTTTGTATTGGCAAGTTTGGATCCCCAAGATGTTTCCACAACATCAACATGTCATCATTACCACTGAACTACGATCACAGCAAGAATGCCTGGATGACAGCAGCAATTTTTGAGAAGTGGTTTCACCAGATGTTCATCCCTGATGTCCGTAGGCACCTTAGAAGCAAAGGAATAGAACCACGAACATGCCTACTTCTAGACAACTGTCCAGCCCACCCCCCTGCAGAGACGTTGAAGTCCAGAGATGGCAAGATTTTCGTTTATTACCTTCCAAAGAATACAACGTCCAAGATTCAGCCCCTAGATCAAGGCATCATTTCTGTGTTCAAGGCCAATTATAGACGGGAGATGATAAAGTCCATGGTTGAAGAAGATAAGAGTGTCCCTATGTTCCTGAAGACTGTAAGAATTAAAGAAGCACTGTATTTGTCTGAGTCAGCCTGGGGAGCAATCAAGCCTGAAACAATTCAAAATTGTTGGACTAAAGCCCTTGGAGGTCCCATCACATAGAACCCCACTACTGTTGAAGAAGACGAAGATGAAGACTTCCTAGGTTTCAGTCCAGAAGAAGTACGGGAGGCAGAACAGAAGTTGATGTCGGCTGTCCACTCAAGTGTACCAGTACAAGAAATCCTTGCAGCATGGTCCACCATAGATGATGACGTCCCAATAGCATCCCCCATTTTAGCTGAAGAAAACCACAATGAAGATGAAGAAGAAGAAGATCCTGTCCCAGTACCTCCAACTAGAACCGCTGATGATGCAGTTAAAGGACTTGAAGTGGCCTTAGAGTACTACGAGCGTGTGGGGGATAAAGTAAAGACACTACAGCTGAAGTCTCTCATAAGAGATGAGAGCTTCTAGGAACAAGAAGCAAGCTGACATCACCTCGTATTTTACTAAAAAATAAAGACTGTTTGTAACTTGTTATTGTGTAATAACAACTATTATATTACTGTATGTTTAATTTTATATTGGAAATAAAAAAAAAAATTAAAATTTTATTAAAATGTTTATAACATTGTTAATGTATTAATGTGTGATGGTAATAAAAGTGCTTGCGTGTGATTTCATTTATATGTCAAATAATTACTATTTTAATACTGTATTGTGCCATGCAATGTTACGAATAAATATTTAGTAATTTTTATGAAAATATGTGAAATAAAATGTTTTAAATGTATTTGATATGTTTTGTTATTCTTAAATAATAACTTATTATTAATTTCAAGACTGTTAATCACGATTTAATATGCAGCACGCAATATCGCGATCGTGAGACTACGGCGCTACTTTCAAAATGGCGACTCGCGGGTCAACACGTGAGAAAGGATTGTGATCAAAAAACATTTAATTTATGCATTATCAAAAAATATTTAAGCCGCGGACCACCTAAGCTGCGGTTAAGCAGTTTGGACCCCAATCACCACGGCTTAATGGCCCTACACTGTACCACAGAAAACAAAAAGCTTTTTAAAAAATATTTGTTAATTAATAAAGCAATTTTTTGAAAAAGAAAAAATTGTATTAGCAGAATATATTTATTTTAACTATTGATTCTGCCACTAGACAGAACTGAAGAGTTGACAACCTATTAGCATGTTGTTTAATGCATTCAATCAAACTGTGCAAAATGTATTTATGACAATCTTTAATTTGTCTTGTAATTATCATTCCCAAATACCTGAACTGTTCTGATAGACCACAGCAGAAAATGCTATAATACAATATGGAATATTAGTAAATTGACCGGAAAAAGCATGATTTTATTCAAATTAATATTGGTTGGTAAAAATACTTTTGGTACTGAAAATGCAGACAGACCATCTTTTTGGGCACATACATTGTCAGCATGGCACTGCATGATCTAAACACTAGTGTGGCGAATTGCTTGCATACTAAAGTGACTTTAGCTGCAGGTGGAAGTCCCAATTTACTTATGGTGCCAAGAAGAGTTGCGCTGTGGTGCACCAGTCTATCAGCCAACAAAAGTGCTGCGAAGAAGCTGTCTGTTCTTATGGTTCTGCCTTTGTCCAGTCTGATAGCGGTCACAGGACATCATATCTTTGATTGCCGGTACAACAAATAGTTCTGAGCAGAGCAGACATTAACCACAGCACCAACTGTAGCCATCACTGCTCTTGTGAGAAGAATGGAGATAAATGTCATCAACTCAGAGAGGGAGAGGCAAATTCGTTGTACCATGTGAACACCATTGACAGAATAAAACTGAATAATAAAAAAGCACTAATTTTTACAAGTAGCCAAAATTTACACCAGGTGTTACAGACTCAAATCAAATTTATGTTTTTATTATAGTAATAATAATAGCAGCTCACTACTCAAAATATGAAGTGCCCAGACTCGAACCTGGAATCTTATGGTTATAAGGCAGCAGTTCTTACCTCTGCACCATCCAAGAATACATATCAACTTTCTGTTGATTGACATTTGAGCTTGGATTTTTAACTTATTGACAGCAATATGTAAATTGAATGATGTTTTTTTACTTTGGTTATACTATTGAATAAAAGCACATGTGTTTATTTGATATTTGGACGAAAGTCTTCACACATTATATACTTCACGTCATTATTAGTAGGGGTGGGCAATCTTTCCAAAAAATCATATCACGATCCTTTTAACACAAAATCACAATCCACGATCTGAATTGCGATCTACCTTTTCAATGTGGCATACACAAGAGAATATCCAGACTCAAACTCATTACAACCTAAGTTACACTATATTTTAAATATCAAACAAAGTTGAATTCAATTGTAAATAGATTACATATGAAAATAATTCTAGAAATAATATAATGTAAACAAGGGTAATTTTCAAATTCTGACACCTTCAAACATGAACATTCTTTAAAAAAATATAATCAGCAGCTAACAGATAACATAAATACAGTATAACCAATATAAACAAGTGCACTTTTAAAATTCTGGAAGTGTTTAGTTAAGTTTCAAAATAAAACAGTTCACACAAAAAAGAAAATTAATATAGAAAAAAGGGAAAACATTATAATAAGAAAAGTTCAGTTCTAAGCTTAATCTTGTTACATCTTAAATCGTTAATATTTATTTATCATTTCTGAACCATTTCAAAACGGTCAGAAAACTGTATGCTTATCCCATTTCTAACTTGAAAATGGGTCTTTCAAGTCTCTGTTTACTGGGACCTGTTCTAAACACAACAGAATCTAATATCACACTGTTTCTCAGTTATAGCAAGAAAAGAAAAGACCATACCATTGTCTATGACTATGGAAAAAATTCTATTCTATTCTATTCAAATTAAGCAAACATTAATATGAGTTTAACTCAAAACTTTAACTTTCTAAGATTGGCTCTTACAGTAATGATTTTCTGCTTACACAATCACAGGTTTTTGGCAAGGAAAATAAATTGATCCACTTTATGGGGTTTCAGAGCAGCCCTTTGACTTGTGACAATATTGCCTCCTGTGCTAAACACTTTTTCTGATGGTGCACTGGTTGCTGGGATACAAAGATACTTTTTTGACAGGCATCCAACCCGTGGAAAGTTTCCTTGGTGCACTCTTCACTATCCCAAGGGATCCAAGTCACATGCACAAGTAGTTAATTTAATTTTAGACCAACTGAATTTCTGGAAAAAAATAAACAGCCCTGTTGTATCTTTTGAGCAATTTAATCAGTATTTTGCTATAATTAAATCATAATTGTGTAATTTAAAATAATGAAAGTGGTATTACAAGGCAGAGAAAAGGTCTAGCTATATAGATATAACTATTTTAGCAGCATTTTATATAGCCTATTCTGTGTTACTCACCTATTGCTTGATGCAGTCTGTGCCCAAAACATGGCAGGCAATTCCAGTTGTTGAGCCTCAAGGCTTTCACCATATTTGCGCTGCTGTCTGTGGTCATGCAGGCCATTTGGTCTTCACTAAGACTTCAGGAATCTAGTGCTTCCTGCAGGTCTTGAGGAATTAGCTCCCTAGTGTGGTCTTTGGGGCAGTAATTAGTTTGAAGACATGCACTTTTTAGCTTCCAATTGTCAATAAAATAGATGGTCAGACTCAGGTACGGCTCGGATGTTCAATTGGGCTATAAGTCACTCATCGTTGCAAAAAATTTGCTGTTCTATAATTGCTTCACAACCCTCTGTTGGCAATTGCTATACATATGTGGAATGGCTGTATCAGAAAAATATTTGTGACTTGGAAGATCATATCGCGCATCTAAAGTGTGCATCAGTTTCTTAAAACCCAAGTTGTCTACAGCTTTGTATGGTACCATATCCTTAGCTAGGTAGAATGTGACCATCTCAGTCACCTCTTTCGATCGTTTGCTGCTTTTATCATAATTTTTTGACTGCTCTAATCGGTCAACAATAACTGTTTATGCTTTGCGACCACGCAAGATACAGATGAGTGGGGTTGTACTGACTGGACTGAAACAGTCTCTGCATGTTCCTTCGGGTGACGCCATTTAAGAAGATTAAATAGATTTGTCGTATTGCCTCCTGAAGTGCCAACCATTGTCTGACAAATTATTAGTATTGAGTATTAGAAGAATATAAAAGATCACAATCTGAACGATTTGCTTGAAAATTAGATCGCGGACATCTTTAAGATCGATCAGAATCTAAAATCGTCAGATCGCGCACCCTTTAATTATTAGTATAACATGGAAAAAGTTTCTGCTTTACGCATGTGTATTTCATGTCTCGCACTTCCTTTCATCCTATACTTACACACATTGTTGTAGACACTGAACACAAATTAAATGCATGTATTCCAAATCACGATATATTATTTACCCTATACAACTCCAGGCACCTCACATGCAGATAAAGAGCCTTGACCTGGGAGAATGTTTTGCCTGAGTTGAGCTCCGTCTGGGGGGGCGGATGGGATAGCAGGCTGCTTGTTGCTTGTGCTGATCAACACATTTGCAAAACAAAAGACGCTGAAGAGGAGAGGTGGTGAAGGAATTTAAGGTGGCCCGGGATTACAAGTTTTTTTGTAGGTTTCAGGGATTCTAGTGTTAACAAATCCAGTCTGATCCTGGGACATTATTATAAGGAAATACTTTCTCAGTTATTTTTGCTTGAGCCTTTGCCAATGCCTAGACATCATTATTCAGTATTGAGACTAGCTTGTAAGATGCACATTTCAGTGTTCTTATTTTACTTTATTTCTGAGAAAATTGTTTTCATTTTCCACCATCCTTTTATCTGTACAAATACACTATAAAAAAACACTTTTGAGTTTTTTCAAACAAGATATTAACGTGTTTTAGATCATGGGGCTGGGCAACAGATTTACTGAATTTTCTTTCCTATATTGTATCGTTCGTTATCAAAGCATCCATGCCTGACAGTGGATGAGACCAATCCTGACAATGGACTTTCCAACTGAAAGTAAGTACAGTTTATCATCAATGCTCTTCTTTGGATTATCTAACAAAGTAAGAATTAAAATATGATTGCAATATTGCTTTTCTTGTTGTTTATTGTTATATTCATGGTATTATCAAAGAAACTTTTCTGCTGTTTACTTGTTGGGTGCTGCCTTATCCTGCGTTATTTTCATGGACACTGCCAGGTGATTGACAGTTGCAATATCTGTTGCTGGACATGTGACTGATGGGAATGGAGCATGTGATGTCACTGCACTACCATTAGAAAAGATGGAGGTGTGAAAAAACTTGTGTCGAAAACAAAAACAAAAGCACTTTGAAAAAAATGATTTACATGTAAGTCTTGTGTTAAGTTCCTACCTGCATTCATAACTCCAAGTTGGAAATTGCAGTAAAAAATGCCATTAATAGGGAAATCGGTAAAAAGGAATAATGTTTTATTACTTAGTTTACCAGAAAATGTATTATTATTAACAAAATTTGAATGATGCAATATTACTGTAGTTTAAATCACAAAACACACAAATACTTTAAAGAGCATTTGTACCATGAGTATGTAAAGCATGCTGACACTTTGCATAAAACATCCTGCAGTGTTTTTCTAATGATACGTTACCTAATGTTGTTGTAAAAGTCAAGACAATGGCATGTAAATCCACCACTAACTGATGATTATGCTGTTGATGATTATGATTATGCTGTTTATGCTGAGGAACTGCTCAGGGTGTTGCTTCCCCCCTTCTCAGCTGCTATGCTCAGCAAGGCTGGGAGTTACAAGCAGTAAGTTCTATACCATCTTTTGGAATTGCAGAGATATAGTAACCAGATAGACAGATGGACACACAGACTCTTATAATTGTATTAAGGTGGATTTATATGGGATTTGTTTGATTTAAACTTAAGAAAGAATTCAGACTTCTGATTTTGGGATGCGTGTTGTTTTTGGTGTTTATTATCTTTGTGCTTTGTTAAACAAACTCTCCATCCTTGGGATGATTCTATTGCTATACGTTTTGAAGTTTAATTAAAATGAAGAAATTTTGCATTAAAAAAAGCCTTTCCAAACTTATTATTTTCCAAAAAAAGTGAATATTATGCCAATCCTAGACAGACTACAGTGTTTCTTAGTTTGTACAAGACACATTGTTTCATCTTTAAAACTGCATATCATTTATACTCACGCCTTCGGGTCCATGATGTCAAAGCAGCACCAGGCAAGAAAAGAAAGACAAATATATGTGACATTTTGAAGAAATCATTGTATGACCTGAATAGTACCAATCAGAAAACATCATTGCACTAATGCAACATTATTTGAACAGTGTCAGATCGGGTGTAAATTTATGGTACTTGTAAAAAAAGACATCATGCACCAGAAGGTGTGAGCTTATTCAGTGCGAGCAGGAGCATGCGGGTGGCCGGTTGCTGTGTGCTTCAACATGCTTGACCTGGCAGCGATCAACGCACATGTACTGCACAATGCATGCACGGGGTCCACTGAGAAAAGAAGAGTGTTCTTTGCTCACCTTGCAGAGGAACTTTGTTGTCGCTTCTTACAAGAAAAGGCAATGGAAAAAGAAAAAGAGGATGCAACATCGACAAGCTTCTGTTCCAAGACTGCCGCTTCCTCCAGGAAAGCAAACTCAATCAGTGTCAGGTGCCCCTTCAATGTAATAGGAACCGCAGCACAGAGTGTACAAGAAACTACGGTACTTTCCTTTTTTTTTTTGTTCCTTGAGGAGGCGCAAAAAAAAATTTCTTTCAGCGTTGGGGTGTCAAATTTTTCACCCCCCTGGACAACATGAACTCCAGCTACGCCACTGATATATAGATATTAATTTAATACACGAATTTTACAATAATTTTTCATTTTTTATTATATGTATACATTTATTATAAGTATACATACATAAAAAACTATACTATATTTACTTTTATGCAATCTTAATAATTATAACATAATGACTGATTAATGTGATACCTTAGCTTGTTTCAATGAACACAAAAGTTTTATATTCGGCTCAATATTTGACAGCGCAACCCGAAGTTCTTGGTCAAGATCTTTTAAGCATGACCGCTTATCATTTTTAATTAACACAAGAGTTGTTTGTCTTTTTGGCGTAACTGGGATGGTTTGAATTTAGATGGCGATTTAGTTTACTGGGTGCCATTGCCTCGTTTGATAGCTGATCGCCGCAAATGATGCATTGTGGCTTTGCAGCCGTTTCGTCACCACACCACGAGAATCCATATCGAATGTAGTCTTCGTTGTACTTCCTTTTCACAATTTTGTTTTTTTTTTTTTTGCAACACTTGTGCTGGGTTCTTCATCATCTGTACGTGAAGACGAATCTTTTCCACGTAAAAATGTATCCATATTTAAAGGGGTATAAAACTAAATATGAATCACACGAAGAACATTAACCGTACACAATTCAGCAACACAACTAATAGTAATGAATGATAACTACTGACGCAAGACAAGTGAATGCGACGTAGCACGACTAATACGTCGACTTGAATTGAATCTAGGTGAGGGCACAGAGCGCTCTGCCTATCAAAGCGTACTTCGGAGTTGTCTTGCGACTACGTAGGGCCTACGTCTTAGGCGACAGGCGATGGGATTTATTATTTCAGAGAAATGACACATAAAATTATGAAACCTTTAAAAGGCTATTTACGCGAATATTTCATTGCACGTATTCTCGTTATTGTGTTTCTAAGGAGGACCGTTGAAATATTATTTAGTTAGAAAATTGTCTTATTTGACCGCGTCACACCTGTATCGGCTCAAGGCACACCAGTGTGCCGTGGCACACCGGTTGCGGAGCACTGTCATAAATGTAGGGAGGACAGTACTATTCTGTCCCTCTGCATATCCTGGAGTACAAAATAACCACCACCATGCACCAAAATGTGGAGATTTGGCAAGATTGGGGGGGAAAAAAAATGCAGTCACTGATTACATCCGCAAGAAGGCATGCAAATGAGTATGAATAATATGAATAATGCTGCATTAGTGCCACAATGTTTTCCAAAATGTACTATACAGGTCATAAAATGAATAATTCTAAATATCATATATACCTATGTCTTTGTTTTTTGTCAGTGCAGCTTTGACATCATGGACCATAAGGTGCATACTAATTCAGAGTGAGCAGGAACACTCAATAAAACTGAATAGAAAAAATTCAAGTGACAATGACATACCAGAAAGGCATGAAACACCAGCATTTGTGTGTCAACTTTTATCCCTCCAGATCAGAGAATTTCTGGTTCCATTGTCTCAAAACACATCTACAGTTATTCCCAGTTTCAGATAAAAACTAACAGCGTCAGGTCTGGAGGGGTGTGTTGTAGTATCGTGATTGTGACTGAGAGAATAAAAGTTAAAAAAAAAAAAACTTTTACAAGTACTATAAATTTACACCGGCTGTTACAGACATAAATCAAATATATGTTTTTATTGTATGATATTAACAATAAGAGCAGCTCACTACTCAAAATAGTAAATTTGTGAAGGAGCTGGTTTTGGGGACCTCTGGATTAGAAGTCAGCAGTTCTTACTGCTGCACCAAAGAAGCTATCATATTATACTTGCACCTTTTGTGAAAGTGTTTATTTGATATTTGAACTTCAGCCTTCACACATTATACAGTTCATGCCTACATTTTGTCAATTATTACTAAAACATGACAAACATTTCTGTTTTAACTATGTGTTTACATAGATTGTTGTAGACACAGAACACACACATGAAATTAATTTACCTTATACAACTCTAGGTAGCTCACTCACAGATAATCAAGGCTTGAACTGGGAGAACTTCTTGCCCTTTCTGCGACGGTTGGGAATGGTATAGCAGGGTGCTTGTGCTTATCGACACATTTACAAGACAAAAGACGCTGGGATTTAAGGTGGGCCGGGTTTACGAGTTTTTTCATAGGCTTTGGTAATTCAAGTGTTGAACAGTATTTTAATGAGAAACAAACACACTCCTCCTTATCCCTGCTGTGGGATCAGCTGCAGGCTTGCAGGCTTACTGCGCAACATGCTTCTCGCCAAAGGTTTGGAACACTTAAAAGGCCGACTCTCGGCCAGCCGAACAGCTTATTCTCCTGTCCTTTCTCCCTCAGATTGCATCTGCCTCAGTCAAAGCTTCCAAACCGCTGAACCTGCTTGATGAAAAGGTCTTTGTGTTATTTTGACCTGGAGAGGGGAGCTGGACCGCAGTACTGACAGTTGCAACCTGTGTGCTTTTCTACTGTTGATAATCCCTATCTGAACAGTTTTGTGCCTGTACCTGCCAGTTCAGCAATAAACATTTTGTACATAGAAAACGTGATCCCTTTTCCAGTCTCCTATGCAACCCTGTGACCCAATCTTGACAAATCCCAGCAGCATTGGGTACAAGAAAAAAAAAATCAACCCTTGTATTGAGTTCCACTTAGTTACAGGATACACCCTGCATGAAAGGAATAAATTAGAGGAAAGGGTCATTTCTACTGAACTGTTATATCATATAAATTGGGTTTGTCTTGGATTTTCAAGACAGATGGTCTCCACCCTTACTGTTTAAGGTTTTACACTTTAATATTGCATGCCATTAAAAATACCACCTTCGGCACAGCTTTGAGGACTGAAATCTATTTCTTTTAGTCTAGACATATCCCAAATCAAAAAAAATCAAACCAGAAATTTAGAACTGCAATGCCAAACTGTCACTGCCTTAGCAATTTCAGCTTAATAAAACAACAACAAACTCTAGCTTTGATTTTCAAAATGAAAATCAAAACTAGACCACAAAAAAGTTAATGTAAACCCCAAGAATAATACCTGCAACATCCGTTTTTACCATTATTAATAAATCTTTGTTTGCAGGCACAGATGCAGATACACTCAGGGGTGGATCTAGCATCAGAGCATTCTGGGTGCATGTCTGAGCCTTGTGACAGCTAGCCCTGCAACCTGGTAAAACAATCAAATGTCAAAGTGCTGAAATCGCTAAGGGGAACTCAATGACATGATTGAGTATCTGAACACCTAAAGCAAGACTGGGATTACCGACCTGCATTAAACGACTGGGTCTCCAAGCACTGCATTGTAAAAGGTACGATCTACTTTCTGTTAAGGAGCATTATTCATTAAGTCACCCAGGGGCCTGTGGGGTTATTAATCAGCGGTTGGATGCAGTGAAATGATTGTCATACCTACACTGAAGAAATGATAGGCCAATTTCTAGTTACGTTTTTCTGTCTGAAGCGCTTCTACTGGTTCAGGCTCTCTTTTTTTAAACCTTTCAGACTCGTCAGAGTTCAGAAAAAGCCCATATTGCAAATTACATTCTGTTATCTCCCAATGGTGGAAATGTTGCAACTACTAAGGTCTTGGGTTTATTTTTGAAACTGTTGACCATACTATTCAATTTCATAGGCTTGAATATTATGTTAAGATCTCAGGCACTGATCTTGTATGGTTTCATTCAAATATGATGCCAGTATTCGGTCATCATCTTCTAACAGTGATGGTATGGTGTCCACCAGGACTAAGAACAGGGACTGTTCCCATTTTTTCCTTATGCACTACCTTTAGGAGATATAATTCTTAACCATTATGTACTGTTTACTTCTATACAGATGTCACTGTATCTGTCAAATAAGAATAAAAGTTGATATGACCTTTAGTTTGTGTGTTGGTAAAACTAGAAATTTTATCAGACTTTTACATTTTTATATCATGATCAATCTTTTAGTAGATACAAAGTGTATAATTTAAACTTACAGTATATTTTAATTTTTGTGACTGATATAGGTATATAAAATATTTTCAATATCAAAACAGTAATAGGAAAGCATAGTTAATATCTGATGAAATAACAATACATTTGAAAAATCTGTATCTGTAGTGAATGTTCCATCAGTTAGAAATCTCATAATGTGCACAGCTTAAAATGAGATCTTCGTCTAATATATAAAAGTGATTAAAGGGAATGTATGCAATTTAAACCCTGCTTTAAATATAAATGGAAAAGAGTCAAAAGGGCTGCAGGTTGTGTGATGTTCGTAATTTAGAGACTGGGTTTTTTGATTGACTATAACAGCTGCCTTTTTAACTGTGGATTTCTGGGTCAAGTGCTTTGGAAAGGTTTAAATGGTTTGGAGTTTCAGTGTCATTGTTAAGACACTGTAGCATCTTAATGAATGTCTGAATGTCTTCCATTCTGACCACCTGCTTTCCTCTGGGCCTTGCTTGTCAAATTCAATATTGCTGCAGTCTTTTGAAGCAGCAGTTTCACAGCACTGCCATCTAGTGTCAAAAATACATTTCAGCAAGTTCCAACTAAATAGATAGTTCTGATAACCTATACTGTAGGTTTTAATATATAAAAGAGCAATTCTGATTTAAAAAGGTTATTGTTCAAGACAAATGCATCCCCTTACTATTTATAATTTTCAGGTTAATCTGATATAGAGGTTGGCAAATTATTTTCACACTGTTGACCCTGTGTAGGCTGTGAGATAACCAGGAAATCCCAAAAGCACCAACTTATACACACTATTTAGGCATATTGGACAGTCACATTTTTTCTCTCCCTATTCACCCACAGTATTAAGTCTCTTCTCTTTTAGTTGACTTTCAAACTGTGTCCTGTGTAACACGTAAAAAAATGTTGAACTTTTATTGAGTATGCTCTGAAGAATGAAGCAAACAGAAGAAACTGGGGTGAGAACAGGATTGGAACACCAAAGCATACAAAGCCAGGAAAATCAAATGAAAGGGATTGAAGGTTGCAGATAACTGGCTATCAGAAAAGATAATGTGGGAGATTAAAAGATTAGTCAGTTGAGTTTGTGAATAAGTTAATCTTCAGTTGTTTTTCTTTGATTAATGTCTTTGAACACACAGACCAGTGTGTTAAAACATGATAGATGAAATGTGCTGTTGATGGCTTGGAGAAATCTTTATTTTAATGATCATGGCATGCCAAATTAAATTGTTTCTTAGTCTTTTTGTGTGTTTCACTTTGATGAGATTTTGATCAGTTTCCTATTATAGGACCGAACCACTCTGGGTTATTTTGAATTAACCAAAGTAACCAAAAATAACTATACTCAACTGTCAGTCAGTATCCAACCTGCTATATCCTAACACAGGGTCACGGGGGTCTGCTGGAGCCAATCCCAGCCAACACAGGGTGCAAGGCAGGAACCAATCTCCGGGCAGGGCACCAGCCCACTGCAGGGCACATGCGCTCACACACCCACACACCAAGCACACACTAGGGACAATTTAGGATCGCCAATGCACCTAACCTGGATGTCTTTGGACTGTGGGAGGAAACCGGAGCACCCGGAGGAAACCCACGCAGACACAGGGAGAACATGTAAACTCCACGCAGGGAGGACCCGGGAAGCGAACCCAGGTCTCCTTACTGTGAGGCAGCAGTGCTACCACTGCGTCACTGTGCCGCCGACTATACTCAACTGTTTCTTATTTAATTAAAAGAAAAAATAAACTGCATTTTATATGATATTATTCTACCCTATTTAGTCTCTCCTTATATTTTGTTACATGGGCCTGCCACAGGGATAAATGGGAAAAGGACAATAATGACCTTATAAACTTATAAATCAGTGCATGGTAACACAGCAGACTAACTAACAACCCCCTGTTTCTGTGTGTAGCAGAGAAGTCCTTAACCAATCTGAAGATCTGTAAAGTCTCTAAGCTCTGACTTTAGCTCTATGTAACCAACAAGGTAACAGCTTCATTCTGGACCAGTTGGTACAGATGACACATGTGGTATGAGAGACTTTCCCAGAGAGAAATAACTAAGCATGTCAGAAGATGAAATGTTATTTTTGTTGCCTTTTCCCCTTCCTTTTTTCAACAATTGAACAGGGATTCCCATGGCACCTCAACCATAACTTTTGTTATGTTGCATTGTTTTTTAAATACTGTGTATACAGATACATCAACATGATATAGTTTGGTTCATTAAACCTCATTAATGCATACTTTTAAGTCCATTTACTATGGAATTTTACAACTTTTCAGTCAACATGTGTGGTAATTTGGAAGAGTTTTAACATGTTTGTTTTGAGTCGGACTATATTAAGTTTATATACTTTGTAAATGTGTGACACTTGACTTTTATAACTCTGGAGTATGGTGTGGCACCAATGTGATAAAAGTGCAGGCTGGAACAAAAATAGCATGTACTTGAGGGCAAAAAAATAAATGTTGGCTATAATAGCCCTATCAACTGCTTAAAGATAATATTGGCTTTACACTGGAGCTCTGTCACTATGCAAGTCCAGGTCTCAAGACACTTCCCCGTTCAGATATACAGTGCAAAGCCCGGAATTGGTGGAGCTTACTCTAGAAGTCGCAAGCAGAACTAGGCATATATCAGTGGTTTCTCTGAACTGTGGGCAAAAGAGAACAGTTGCAAGCATGAGTACCAACTTTTGTCCTGGGGCCTCATATATAATGCTGTGCATAGAATTCACACTATAACATGGCATACGGACAAAAGTGGAAATGTGTTTACGCACAAAAAAATCCAGATGCATAAATCTGTGCGAACGCCAACTTCCATGTTCCTCCGCTACATAAATCCCGGTCAGCGTGAAAAGTAATGCACGTGCACGCGCCTGCTGCCTCACCCCAACTCCTCCCAGAATTACACCTCTTTGAATATGCAAATCAATATAAATAGCCCTTAAGTGGGAAAAAAGCACGAAATGTCAATGTTAATCTCGAAATTTCGACTTTAATCACGTAGTTTATTTTGTCATTAAAGTAGAACATCATAAACTTCACCTTAAAATCGTTTAATTTACTAGTTTCTCAAATCCCATTGTAACTAAAGTAGCACATAAAAAAATGCTTTGTTTTGTATTTGATCTTCTATGTGCTCTGTGTGTGAATCACTATGTGCTTCCAGGCTTTCTCTTCCTCTGACAGGACACAGAATCCATTACATTCGTAATATTACAGCTCTCTGAATAATTAAAATACTGAGATGTATATGTGATATTTTCATGATGATAGGAGTTAAAGCATGTTATTAAACATGGGAACACAGTGGCGCAGTGATTGTTCATGTCTCACGCAAGATGCTTGCTGCGCCATGTGTGACCTTCGATGAAATACTTTACTGTAGCAGTACTGTCTCTTTCAAATGTACGAACCCCCAATTCCAGTCCTTACTTTTCTTTCTCCAAATACCCAACTGCCACACAATCAGCTCCGCTCAGCACCGATTCTTCATAACTTTTAAGGAACATTGAAATATCTTCGTAGTACGTGTTTAATTATTCTATACATTCAGTGTCGCGCAAATACAGCACGAGGCAGGAAAAATCCGTGAACGGAGCACCAGACCCTTGCTAGCGCAGCGACACAGTGTCCTCACATGTTTAATTATTAACAATATAGATTATTTAAATGAAGTTAAAGTTTTATCTGTATAATATAATAAACATATTTTGTTGCATTTCATCTTAAAAAATGATATCATCATCATATGTAAATATGTGGTTTATAAAGTGGCTCAGGTTGTGCAATATTATAACTTTATCGCAAGTTTGCAGTGAGATAATTGTACTTATAAGTACAAACAGTTCTACAAGGAGCACTTGATGGACTGATTGAATGTGTTTATAGTTCTTCGGATGAAACTGTTTCTGAACCGCGAGGTCCGTACAGGAAAGGCTTTGAAGCATTTGCTGTGTAAGAGCAGTTCAAATAGGCAGCATGGCTGAGGCAGCGTGGGCTTGATGCTGTATACCAATAATTCTCCGCTATAGATCTGTGACTCCCCACTCAGATATAGTGATATAAATACTCCGAGTGCTGCAGTGAGAGTAATAAGGAAAAAGATGATCCGCTGTGGCAACCCCTAAAGGGAGCAGCTGAAAGAAGAAAAAGAAGGTGCAGTGAGAGTAACGCTAAAGCAGCTATGGTATTTGGAATACATTGGCTATTCTCTGGACCATTATATTGTTACAGGTTTATTACAATCAGATGCATTAAAATTAATAAACAATATGCAGTTAGTTTCAGTGTATATGATAGGGATGTGGATCTAAAAAAGAAAGGGTAACCACACAGGAACAGTAGCACTGCTTTGATACTGGGTGCCGCCAGTCTACAAAACCGAGTGGAGAACTTGCGTACACCAGGGTTGGAGCTACCATGGAAATGTGCGTGGATTTATGGCAAGTTTAGGTTTTATACGTCGTGATTTGAAACATTCGTACGTAACATTTTTGTGCGTACGCACCGTTTATAAATGAGGCCCCTGGTGTGGTATTGCTTACCTCAGAGGTAAAGGTGCACATACATGACAACTTTATAAAAAATTTCAACAGTTTTATACTTTTCTCAGAATACTTGAACTTAGCCCTTGCTCCCTTCTTTGGGTACTTTTAGAAAGTAATTGATTATAACTGGAAATCACCTGACCATGTTAAAAAACAGGAGTAAATATATTTGTGACCAGATCGCTCCAGCCACATTCAAATTTTGTTGGAAACACTTTTACTAACTCATTCTCCATACTAAATATTGTCATGATACTTGATAATGTGTGCTCACGGCTACTTGTTCCAACTCTCCCTGATCCTTCCCCATTGTACATACAGCAGTGAGGACCTTCTCACTTGCTGCGCTTTTTGCTCATGTACTGTGTCATTATTAAGTGTGCCTTCTTGGTTTAGATGTTATTTTAACCTTAGTAGGTGCTGTTTTTTTTAAAACTGACAGCATCACAAAAGGAGAATCTAAAAATGTCACTTTACAAATACCATTCAATTTTATTTTACCCTCTTTAACCCACTATGATATGTTAGAAGTTAACTAAAGTTTTTTTTTATGTAATCTCATCAACACATAAATAAAAATAAATTTCATTGATATATAGTTGACAGTCAAACTGGTTGATACAAACTATATAACTATAATTTTGTGTATTGCTTATTAATTTTTGCACCACATTTTAACATAGCAATCACTGTGCAATTGTTAAGTCTGAATTTTGAATTTGCAGGTGTATTGCATATTCTTCTCTTTGAAAGTAAATTTTCTGCAAGCTGAAGAGACTAATAGTAAGATTACAATTGTAAAAAGATTCCTAGTTCTCATCGGATGCTGAATATATTGTACTATATCATAAAGCCTAACTCATTTACAGAATCATAGGATACATTAAATGCTCTGAGGTGGGTTGGCACCCTGCCCAGGATTGGTTCCTGCCTTGTGCCCTGTGTTGGCTGGGATTGGCTCCAGCAGACCCCCGTGGCCCTGTGTTCGGATTCAACGGGTTGGGAAATTGATGGATGGATGGATGGACATTAAATGCAGCAAAACATTTCACTGTCTACCAAAATGTACTATTTTGCCGGAAATTGTAAAGTATTGAACTTTTTCTTCTGTAATAACCATACTGTACGTTTTTTTCCACCCACAGTAAGTTTCAAAAGTGGTCATTTCTAGTCTTGTGTGATGTGAATCAAAAGTTAAACTTGTCGCTTGTTGCATTAATGCCCCTGGAGCAAATGGAAAACACAAAGCATATTTATTATGTTTTTGTTTCTATTTTTGTTAAATACAGTATGTTTATTTATTTGCAAAGATGAAAAGTCAACACCAAAGTAAAGATAATACAGTAACTTGTGAATTTTTAACACAGCCTTTGCACTTAACTAAAAATATCTAAATTTAAAAAATTTTTATAGTAATCATGTGGCAAGTTCATGTTGCTGGAATAGAAAACACAACCCAAAATTAGTTTTTCAGGATAAATGGCTAAAATTTCTTTCCTAACTTACACTTTGCCTCATACTCAATCTAAGACCCCTAAAATTACCTGTATTCTACACTTAAAAGTCATCTCATTTTTGTATATGAGTTTTTCAGTAACTCATTTAAAATGGCAGGTAATTTAATTTGAAATGAATCATAATTATAGAATAAAAAGTCATCCATATAGTTAGAAACATACAAGAGCTGAGGATATGAAATCGAATAAAAGTGTCCTGAACTGATGTGTCATTCCAATTCCCTTTAAAACAGTGATATTAGTCCTTTCTTTTACTGCTCTTGTTTATTTTGCAAATCCTTTATTTCACTTTTAACAACCTGTATTAATAACTATCCATATCTTGTTTAATGTGGTTTAAATTTGTTCCCAGAGACAGATTGACCTGTGTTTGAATATGCATGAGTAGGGCCTGTGATGAACTAGCTCTTATTTGGATTCAATTCCTGCCTTGTGCCAATCCAGTGCAGCCAAGAGAGCTTTTCCCACACCATCAACACAGTTTCTTATCCACTTTTCGATTGTTCAATTCTGAATTTGTGTATCCATGTCTGTTAAGGACTTCAAGAAGAACAAAGATAGAATGTAGGCTCTGACAGGTTGTATAGGGAGGTGGAGGTGGACTTTGGAGATTGACTGGTATCCTGGCTGTTGATGCAGTCATCACATGTGCTGCATTCCTCATTCCAAACTGCACATCCCATAAACATGTTTGGGAATAGGCTGGCACCCAGGCCATGAACGTTTATCATGTATTTTTGCCCTGTATTGATTCTGTTTTAACAATTACAAACAGTTTCAACATTATTTCAAAAGGTACCATTTTCTAGTACCATTTAAGTCCAGCACAAGGTTTTCTAGGGCAAAGCCTACCCTAACAGCATTGAGTAGAAAAAGAGATTGATTGTGTTGCTGGGCACACTTATCCTTTGAATGCTACCACCCATTCAAATGGAGATTTGAAGGTCCGTAAAGACCTACTTTCTACTACACTACTTGGTACTTTATTCTATATGTCTGTGGTTCTCTATATGATGAAAAACTTTCTAACATTTGTACGAAAATTTGCCCTTACGTTTCTTATAGAAAATTTTAACTTAACAGTCTGGATGGACTGTATTAATACATTACATAGTTTAAAAATCTTTCAGTTGTGTTCTGGGTTGATATGTATATCTTCAGCCTATATACCCATCCACAACCATTTGCACACATAAAGTTATCTTGTCAGTTATATGTACACACCACACATATCATTATACCCAAGTTTACTTGTTACAGCATGAACAGCTGAGGCTTTATTTTAGATTTTTGGTTTGTAGGTTCTACTTCAATAGCATTTTCAGCCATAGGGCAAGAAAAAAGCCAGCAATTTTTTACATGAGGAGTAAAAGATTTTTATAAAAATAAAAGAATGTGACATGCATTCTATTCTTACTTCTTAGTGAAGCATACATAGCACACAATGGTAATGATAGTACTCAAACCATAGTCATGACACTTTTTAAATTTACATGGTGCTGAGAAGTGCTGCTGATGTTCAATAAATCTCTAGGCAGCAAGGCAGGTTTGTTGGATTCAGTTTATCCCTTACAATATTTGAATCTGTTCAAAACTGATGACATGTTACATAAAATTGTGACTGAAACCAACAGAGCTGCATAGTGACTGATATAGCACCATTGAAACTCAGGTTGAAAGTGTATACTGATGTCTGACATGATAAGCTACTGGTCTGCAATTGCATATTAAAGCATTAAGTTGAAATGTGGTTAACAACAAAACTTCTTGTGAAACACCTAATCCTGACAGTTTTCTAAGATCGCTGAGGTGTTTATATTTTTTCACAACTGCATATATCCAATTTTCTTAAAAAAAAGTCAAACAGATCAAGACACAATATGACATACATTTACTTATTTAATGGAGATAGACTGCCTGTGACATTTATTTATTTAGTCCATAATTTGCCATTGATTTATTGTAAAAGTTTTCTAGAATGAATGTTTGAATTGGTAAAGCAGCATGTGAGCCAATGTCCATGTAAGGGAAGGGGATGATCTGAAATGATGTGGAATATAATTTTATAATAAACAGATTCTTTGACAGCAATACAAAGTGTGAAAATGTTATGGGCCCAAGCACAAAAACAGTGTTAAACATTCACTACAAGCAAACCTGCTAAGGATTTGTGATGGTATATCACCAATATTCAGCTCCGCCCCTAATATCCAGATTCTCCCCATTCCACAGGCTGCAGCAAGATGTACTTGGAGCTTAGAAATTATTATTATACAGCCTTCAGCAAACATTTCACACACTTGCTGATCTGTTAATAATGGCAGAATTTAAATGACAAACTATTGAGAAAAGCGCTATATAAATGTAATGAATTATTATTATTATTATTATTGTTAAAGAATTTGATTAATTTTTCAATGATTATTTGACCACTGTAAATGATGCTCAAAATTCACATAGCGAGCTTAACATGAGCACTGATAACCTGAAAGACTACGTAAATCAGGCAATTCAGCATTTTAAAAGTTCATGGCTTCATAATTTTTCCTTTGCTTAGATATGATAAAGTTAAATAAGTGAAGTTGCAGGGAAAGCAAGCTATTTAAGGGGACAAATCATTTCAAAATGAAATGATAAAAAATATGGAGAGAATCAGAAGTCTTAAAGTGATTGAGTAATTACAATGTTTTCCTCAAACGAAAAAAAAAACCTTTCACAAAATATGCCCTCCAAGATTTGCTAATGAAAAAGAACAGAATGGATGTATTATAGACCTATGAGAATGAATGAATTTATTGGTGGCTTTGCAGATGAACATTATATCTCAATCCAGCGTTTCTCAACCTTTAAGTATTTGCGACCCAAGTTTTCATAACAGTTTTAATCACGCCCCCCTAACGTTTTTTTGAAAGCAGCCCACTAATACCAATTTGTTCTTTTTTAATTAATGATATAACATAGATGCATATTTTATTATACCTACTTAACTTTTATCGACATTTATCTAACTCTATATTTATTTTTCTAGTATCAGAATGTAATTTAAGTTAATTTGTTTTGGTTTCAATAGATGTATTTTTCATATTTTCGATTCTTGTTTTCTTTTTTCACATCTTCGCGCCCCCCTTTTTGTTACTTCACGCCCCCCTAGGGGGGCCCACCCCACAGTTTGAGAACCACTGTCTCAATCATTATAGAGTGGAACAGATATATCTGGGAGAGATAATGAGACTGTATACTGCAGGCACATCTCTTGGTGTACCTGTGAACAGTCTTCTTGAATTAGCTGTGCTGTGCTTTCTCAGGGAATATTAAACACAATAAAATGTATATTTAATAATGCAGACCAGACTAAATGGTGAAAAGGTAAAATCTGTATATTTGGAGCATTAACATGGGTGGAACAGCTGTACTTCTAAGCGTGAAGATAGGAGAACATGTACCTTTACTGTTTACCACACAGGCTAGCAGCCATACAACACACACTTCCAAACAGGTCATCCACCTGAAGCTAGGCATGTTTGGGCATGGCCAGTACTTGGATGGGAGACAATCTATGAAAAAGTTTGAGTTGTTGCTGAAAGAGGTGTTGGTGAGATAAGCAGGACGCACTTACCCTGTGGTCTCAATGCCCAACTGCAGTGATGAGGGTACTGTGCTCTAAAAAGGGCACCATCCTTCTGATGAGACGTAAAACTGAGTTACAGACTTTTTGTTGTCATGAAAGATCACTGGGCATCCTTTGTAAAGATGTCCAGACTAAACTGCCCTCCATGGCCTAGTCATTCTGGTGACTTAATCATCTCCTTTCTCCAACTGGCAATCTCTCTCACCACTTCACCCACCTAAAAGCACAAAAATGGCTGCCGTCACTTCATCCAGGTGGATGCTACACATTAGTTGAGGTTGAAGCACTTTGAGTAGTGAAAAAAGTGCTATATACATAAGTATTAATTACTAGAATTATCCTTGTTGAACACCCAAAAACATCACACTTAGGCATTTTTTTAAAACATGTGGGGGCACGGTGGTGTATCAGTAGCGATGAGTTGGCACCCCATCCAGGCATTGTTCCTGCCTCCTGTAAGATGCTTGCTGGGACACACATGACCTTGAATGGAATCATTTAATGCAGCTGTACTGTCTCTGTCAAACGTACCAACCCCGAATTCCTGTCCTTCCATTTTCTTTCTCCACGTAACAAATCACTACACAATGAGCTCTGTAATAAATATAAAACCAACTGTTCGCTTAGAACGCAGATTCTTCAAAACTTTTATGGAACATTGAAAAATCTTCATTATATGTGTTTAATTATTCCTTCCATCGAGGCTCGCACCAGTCCCAGCAAACATCAAGCAGAAGGGAGGAACAATCCCTGGATGGGGCGCCAGCTCATAGCTACCGCTGCACCACTGTGCCTTCACATGTTTAATTATTAACATTATAATTACATTATTTAAATGAAGTTAACGATTCATCTGTAGAATGTAATATGGATACTTTAATGGATTTAATCATAGGAATGATATTAAGTATACATCCTAGTATTCTAAAATCACACAGCTCCAAGGATAACTCTTGGAAAAGTAAATTGACTTAGAAGCTAATCATCATCATCATCTGTAAATATGTGCTCTCTTCTATTGAATTGAACTGAATTCCTTTATTGTCATTGTATGGTACAATGATATTCAATATGCAAATCCTCCATAAACTTATTTTCCTATGATAAAATAATAATAATACGATAAAAATTATGAAAAATATACAATATAAAGGCATCATTACAAAAAAAAATGTACATACAGTGGAGATAGTGCAATTGGTTCATAAAGAGGCTTAGGTTGTGCAATTTTACAGTTTTAGTGCAAGTTTACAGTGAGGTAAATGTATTTATAAGTACAAGCAGTTCTATCGGGAGCACTTGATAAACTGATTAAGTGCTTTTATAGCTCTTGGGATGAACCTGTCTGTAAGCCTCAAAGCCCGTACAGGTAAGGCTCCGAAGTGTTTGCCGAATTGGAGAACTTCAAATAGACTGCAGCATGGCTGAGAGGAATCCATGCAGATGCTGGTGGCTTTCTTTAGGCAGAGTGTGCTATAAATGTCCTCCAGGGCTGGAAGGTGTATCCTGATAATCATCTGCACTGTTGACAAAACCTACAGTAGAGCTTTCCGATCAGCTGCTGTGCAGATATGATATCACACATACATACAATGGCTCAAAATACCTTGAGTGTTGCATTGCGAGTAACAACACTAAGCCAGCTATGGTATTTGGAATAGTTTATGCATTCTGTGCACCATTATATTGTTACAGAATGATTACAAACCAAGTGAACTAAATTTGTATTAAACTATATGCAATTAATTTTGTTGTATTTGCTAAATTCCGCGTCACTGATGCAAATCTGAAAAAAGGGAGACCACACAGAAACAGTGTCTCTGTTCTGACGCTGGGTGCCGCCAGTTTGCAAAACCGAAAAAACAGCAGCAAAAAAGAGGACACTGGCAGCAACTGTTTCATAGAGTGGTTGGGGTCAGCACTAGGTGCTACAATCACCTGCTCTGAGATGTGCATAAAGCACTTCACCAATCTGCACATGTCTGCACATTAATGTACACTCAGCAAAGCACCCCAATCAACCTCAAAGCAGCACATCCATGTTCCCATGTGCACCTTACTTCCAATTATTTATTGAAAATGTGCAGCGCCACAAACTTTCCTCATCAAATGCACGGATAGTAATAGTTTGCCAAGCCCATAATATGCATTAAGACGCTAAAGACTAAGGGAAGAACCTGACAGTAACCATCTATTGAAAAGAATTCCTATTAGTGAAGGCAGAGCTTTTCTGGATGCTGGTGCATGTAGATATTTTCTCTGACTTGGAAATGCAAAGGGTGTGCTGGATGGAAACTCTTTAAGCACATCAGGATGTCATTATAGTTAAAACAGAAAAAAAGAATTTCTGTTTATACCCTAGATAGTATTGACATCCTGGGTTTATGAGGAATATCACATTTAATATTACCTAATTTAGAAGATGTTCTTAGCACCATAACTCCTTGTCTTTTTTATTTAAACCATTTTTTTACCCACTATATGCTGCATCTTATCCGTTTGTAGAGTTTGACCACAAGCCTCAAGATAAATAAAATATTTTTCTTTCGGATCATATGTGTTTATTGCTTTTCTAACAGGTTTATAGGATATGAGTGAAACATGGTCTCTGCCTGTTTAAACACATGTTGACTGTTCAGTAATCATTGTGGTGATGTGATCTTTAGTCTTAAATTATTCCATTATTTGACACTTTCTAATACTAGAAGCCATTGGTTCCCATTAGGAAAACAGCATGGCTAAACAAACTGTATTGGACTGTGTAGAGTGTATTTAAAGCCTATAAACACAGGATTGGTATAATTTAGTTTAACTTAAAGCGATGTAAGCATATTAAGGTAAAAAACACTTTAAAAGAACAGAAATAGTCATATGCTATTATGACATCAATGTTTAGAGCAAATCTTTACTGAAATACAAGTTGCATAATTTTTGAAAATTATGCATCAAGGGTTTGTACCATTACTCACTAATATCTTAAGCATTGTACGATAAATGTTATGTGATCCCAGTAATTTGTTTGACTTCATCCTTTTTAATCTAAACAGTACCTTTCTCACTCTACAATTTCCAGATGACCGAGTATCTCCTCAATCATCTCTAAAACTGCTCAGAGGTTATTGACCTCTAATAGATGAATACTTCATAAAAATGCTAATTTAGATCATGCAATATTTATCTGTTTTGTTCATTCATATTGTTCCAAACATATTTCATCTCCTCCTTGACTGTTCAAGTATAATTAAAACACATGATCAGAATCTCTTTGGGTCACCTTTCATCAATTTTTGCACTATTTCTGATTGCCTTTTACCATTCCCATGACTTTTTTAACTATATGTTCTTTAGCTCTACAGATTTGTCCTGTACACCACTTTTATTTTTTATATAAACTTTGAAGTTCTTTCTTTTTCACTGCTTCTAAATTTCAGGGTGAACACATCCTACGTTGTAGGTAAAAGCTTTTAAACTTGTACCAGCTGTTTCTCAGTACTTAAACATTTGTTCCAGTTTACCTTTTATAGACTTTGCCACATCTGCATAAAAAATTGCATGACTAAAATTAAATTGAACAGTTTCAGTTTTTGAATGGGTGCACTACCAGAACACTGTGAAATATGTTATAGTAAGATCACTATATCCTAATAGCTCCATCACTTCTAGGTCTTCCATTCTAACCTTAAAGTAACATAATAATGATCTAAACAGGCTTCTCACTTCATTGGTGCTTCAATACATTACTCTTTAAAAGAATCATTAGTTATGTCTCTGAAATCTTGGTCTTTTGGTGTTTTCCTTATTTATACGATTATCACAGTTAATATTTCTTGTTTACTTATTTTTCACATTTTTATTCTCTTTTTGATTTTGTTCTTTTTTGTTATATTTTTCTAATGTTATGATTTTATTGATATTCTATTTATTTTTTAATTTTATATCATAGTAAAAGTATATTTATTAGTTTTCATTGTTAAATGAAATTGTCCAAGGAGATGGTGCCACATGATATCAAAGGATAAATGGCAAAGACAGCTACAGCTTTGGTGCTGTTTTGAGTTTCATTTCTGCCTTTTTGCTTTGTAATTCTTTTTAAATGTTTGGATATTTTGGCTTTTGATTCCTCACATTGCCAGACAGTCAAGTGAGATTCATTGCTCCCACTTAATAAACTCCACCACTACTAGAAATGGATGTTCTGCATTTCACCCCACCTCAGCTGAGCACTGCTGGTCTAGTCACTTTGTTTAATGATACTTGTAAAATGTTAGATTTTGTTTCTCCATTTAAAGTCAAGTGCTCAAAACCTAAACCCGAGCCATGGTTAAATGATGCCACTCATACCCTGAGCTGGGCATGAAGGCACTGCACAAGTGGCAAAAAGTCAAGTGTCAGGTATCCTTTGGTATTGTACAGAAAGCTGTAAAATCTACTAGGATAAAGTATTTTTCATATATTATTTCAAGTAATTGTCATAAGTCTAGAGCTTTATTTAACACAAATAAACACTGTTCTTCACCCATCTGTTCCTACGTGGCCTGACGTTACACTGACAGTCTAGAGGATTTTCTCCCATTTCTTGTTCCTTAAAATTGCTAGCATTAGATCCCACATTACACCCTCTGTTGATCACCTGTTTGTCCCTCCTACATGTACAGCTGTTTTTCATCAGTTTGAGCCTGTATCTCTCCCTTTTCTGGCAGAAGTAGTTAGTCACCTTAAACCCACAATTTTTCAGCCAGATATTATTGCCACTCATCTTCTTAAATATATTTTTGAAGTGGATGGGCATAGCATTTTAGATAATATAAATAGTTGTCCTGAGACTGGTTCAGTCCCAGTGTTTTAAGCATACTGTGGTGCAGTCTATATTTATTTAAAAAAAAAAAAAATCTGGATTTTAGAGAGTTTTTGCACTTCACTTTCTAAATTTTAGAAAGTTGTCATTTCTAAAATTCTGGAGAAGGTTGTCTTTCTACAGCTGCAAACCTTTTTAAACGAAAATGGCATTTTTGAAGTATTTCAGTCTGGTTTTAAGACACACCCCAGCACAAAGTCTGCACTTTTAAGTGTTCTAAATGATCTCTTATTAATAAGCGATTCTGGGCATACTGCTGTCTTGTTGCTTTTAGATCTAATTGCAGCATTTGATACAGAGAACCATGACATCCTTACGGCCCGTCTTGAGCAGTATGTGGTTATTCAAGGAAATACTTTGAAGTGATTCAGGTAATATTTCACAGGCAGAAGATTTTCAGTCAACCTGGAAATGTCTCCTCATCCTTGTCCTGTTATCACCTGTGGGGTCCCTCAAGGATCTATTCTGGGCTCTACTCTTTTTTCATTGTACATGTTGCCCTTAGAATCAATTTTTGAAAAACGCAATTTTTCTTTCCATTGTTACGCAGATGATACGCAGATATATTTTCCTTTGAAACAGATCAAAACATGTTCCGTTAAACCTTTATTGGAAAGTCTGAAAGACATTAAAAAATGGATGTCACTAAATTTTCTTAATCTAAATGACAAAAAAAAAATCAGATCTTCCAATCTTATTTGTGGTCCATTATTAATCTTGGCTATTTGACAACCTACTGTACACCATTCATAAAAAATCTTGGGTGTGATTTTTGACAATGCCCTCAAAATTTGATAAACAAATTAAGAGACTTCGTGCCAGCAAAGCAGCGGGTCCAGATGGAGTATCGCCATGACTGCTGAAAGTCTGTGCGTCGGAGCTGAGGAGTCCTCTACAGCGCATCTTCAACCTGAGCCTGGAACAGGGGAGAGTCCCGAGGCTTTGGAAAACATCTTGCATCACCCCAGTCCCAAAGGTATCACGTCCTAGTGAGCTGAACGACTTCCGGCCTGTCGCTCTTACGCCACATGTGATGAAGACCATGGAGAGGCTGCTGCTTCACCACCTGAGGCCACAGGTCCAACATGCCCTCGACCCTCTGCAGTTCACATACCAGGAGAAGATGGGAGCGGAGGATGCCATCATCTATATGCTACACGATCACTCTTCCACTTGGACAGAGGCAGTGGTGCTGTAAGAATTATGCTTCTAGACTTCTCTAGCGCCTTCAACACCATCCAACCTCTGCTCCTTATGGACAAGCTGACAGAGAGGGGAGTAGATTCATACCTAGTTGCATGGATCGTGGACTATCTTACAGACAGACCTCATTATGTGCGTCTCGGGAACTGCAGGTCTGACATTGTGGTCAGCAACACAGGAGCGCCACAGGGGACTGTACTTTCTCCGGTCCTGTTCAGCCTATATACATCGGACTTTTAATACAACTCAGAGTCCTGCCACATGCAAAAGTTCGCCGACGACACTGCTATTGTGGGCTGCATCAGGAGTGGGCAGGAGGAGGAGTATAGGAACCTCATCAAGGATTTTGTTAAATGGTGCAACTCAAACCACCTACACCTGAACACCAGCAAAACCAAGGAGCTGGTGGTGGATTTTAGGAGGCCCAGACCCCTCATGGATCCCGTGATCATCAGAGGTGACTGTGTGCAGTGGGTGCAGACCTATAAATACCTGGGAGTGCAGCTGGATGATAAATTGGACTGGACTGCCAATACTGATTCTCTGTGCAAGAGACAACAGAGCAGACCATACTTCCTTAGAAGACTGGCGTCCTTCAACATCTGCAATAAGATGCTGCAGATGTTCTATCAGATGGTTGTGGCGTGCGCCCTCTTCTACGCGGTGGTGTGCTGGGGAGGCAGCATTAAGAAGAAGGACGCCTCACGCCTGGACAAACTGGTGAGGAAGGCAGGCTCTATTGTAGGCATGGAGCTGGACAGTTTGACATCTGTGGAGGAGCGACGGGTGCTCAACAGGCTCCTATCAATTATGGAGAATCCACTGCATCCACTAAACAGTATCATCTTCAGAAAGAGTAGCAGCTTCAGCGACAGATTGCTGTCACTGTCCTGCTCCGAGGACAGACTGAGGAGATCGTTCCTCCCCCAAACTAAGAGACTCTTCAATTCCACCCGGGGGAGTAAACGTTAACATTATTCAAAGTTATTGTCTGTTTTTGCCTGCATTTTTATTACTCTTTAATTTAATATTGTTTTTTGTATCAGTATGCTGCTGCTGGAGTATGTGAATTTCCCCTTGGGATTAATAAAATATCTATCTATCTATCTATCTATCTATCTATCTATCTATCTATCTATCTATCTATCTATCTATCTATCTATCTATCTATCTATCTATCTATCTATCTATCTATCTATCTATCTATCTATCTATCTATCTATCTATCTATCTATCTATCTATCTATCTAACTCCATTGTTAAAGCCTGTTTCTGTCAGTTCAGGGTATTGGCGAAGGTCAAGCCGTTTCTTTTTTGTATGATTTTGAGGCAATAATTCATGTGTTTGTCTCTTCTCTGCTTGACTATTGCAACTCATTACACATTGGAGTTAATCAGTCATCCCTTGCTCATCTTCAGCTAATCCAGAATGCTGCTACCAGGTTTTTAACAGAAAACAGAATCACATCACACCAGTCTTTGCTTCTCCTCATTGGCTTCCTGTTTGATATAGGAGTGAGTTTAAAATTTTACTGTTTGTTTTTAAGTCCCTGAATGGTTTAGCCACCTTCTGTCTTACTGACCTCTTGCATCATTACTCTCCTTCATGGTCACTGAGGTCCTATGATCAGAAGTTATTGGTTGTGCCAAGATCTAAAGTTAACACTAGAATTACCCAGGCTTACGACCTTAAATCCACTCGCACATCTCCATTCAGCGTCTTTTGTCTTGTAAATGTGTCGATAATCCGAAACAGCAAGCAGCCTGCTATACTATCCCCACCACCACCGGAGAAACTGCAAAAAACCTCTCCCAACTGAAGCCTTGTTTATCAGTGAGTCAGGTACCTAGGCTAAAAAAAATATTGTTTTTTCAGAATACATGCATTTCATGTGTGTTCCGTGTCTACAAACATCTGTGTTTAGTGTAGGATGACAAGAAATGTTGAACACATACCTAAAAGACAAACTTTTTCCATGTTTTAGTACTAACGACAAAATGTAGACATGAAGTGTATAATGTGTGAAGACTGAAGTCCAAATATCAAATAAGCACTTTCACTGTGCTGATCTGGTAGGATCACATGTGGTGTTATGGGTCCACAGCTCTTACAGCAAAGGCCGTTTCATTTTAAATAAATAATCGCCGCGCTCGCGGTGAGGGGGCGTGGTAACTGTAGCAAGCCGCAGGACGATCTGCGGTGTGGGCATTTCTCACCTAAGTGCACAGGTGAGAGACTGCCCACATCCGTGATTGTTCCTGTGGCTAATGGGCTGCAGCTGCTATGTCCTCTCCGCATATAAAGAGAAGCGTGAGCCGGTTAGAAAGGAAGTAAAAGGAAGGAAAGAGAGAACGGGAGGTAGCAGGAAGCAGGTGGAGAAAGCTGGTGTGAGGAAGGAGAGCGAGTGAGCAAGAGCAGGCTCGCATTAGAGAAAACAGGCAGCTGGGAAGAGAGCCCATGAAAGGAGAGTATGGCCGACACTCAGTGGGGCTGAGAAAGCGGTCGCTCCAGCTGAGCGACTAAGTAGCTGGAGTGACCAGTAGAGGTATCGACTTGGCCGTTGCTAGGAGCAGGAGTCGAGGAGGCTTTGGGCTGGTGTAGCCCCAGCGTGAGCGCCTTGGCTTCTGGGATATATCCCAATTCTCAGTCCAGTTGGGAGCCCGACGAAGCCAAGGTTCGGAGGGCTACCGGACCTGAATGAAGGGCAGCTGTTCCTGCAGGTAGGCGACTCTCCTGTCGAGCAGTCCAAATGGGAGTAGCAGGGGAGCCGCCATGGTAAAGGAAGACACCGGGCTTTATAACCTTAAAGGATTGCTTTTTGGTGGATTTTTAATCTCGTTATTTTTAGAAGAGTTTTTCTATTTATTGATTTTAACCTTCACGTTTCATTTTATGGATTATTTATTTAATGAAGACATTTGAATGAACTGTACAGCACTTTATTAGAACACTGATTGTTTTGATTGTTCTTTGAATAAAAGCACTTTGCACATTTAATACATCATCCCACCTGGGTTCGATTCCCGGGTCCTCCCTGCGTGGAGTTTGCATGTTCTCCCTGTGTCTGCGTGGGTTTCCTCCGGGCGCTCCGGTTTCCTCCCACATTCCAAAGACATGCAGGTTAGGTGGATTGGCGATTCTAAATTGGCCCTAGTGTGCTTGGTGTGTGGATGTGTTTGTGTGTGTCCTGCGGTGGGTTGGCACCCTGCCCGGGATTGGTCCCTGCCTTGTGCCCTGTGTTGGCTGGGATTGGCTCCAGCAGACCCCTGTGACCCTGTGTTCGGATTCAGCAGGTTGGAAACTGGATGGATGGATGGATACATCATCCCCTTGCTCAATTGTTTATTGCCTCACTGTCTAGCTCATCGGTGACATTACCGACGGTGTTGGGTTCAAGAGCTCCCTAACAGGAGATGGGAGCATGTTGCAGAACCCGCATCGTCACATTGCAACAGCAAACACTTGGACTCAACAAACCCATTCATTCCTATTAACCCAATTTTAAATACTGTATATATTCAGGATAAATAATACGTAACTGAGAAACTGGACCATCTGGGACTAAATGAGGGACTGCACAATCCCTCTCAGGCTGTAAAATTCTTTGTAATGCTTATATCTCCTGTTATTGGTTATTATGCAAAAAATATGTTTAAGTAAAAGATCAAATCAAAGTCTCTGTCTGAATTGCTACTAATGAGTTAAGAATCTAAGATTGATGTTTCCTTGTTAAGTTGCAGTCCCTTAAGGGCTTATGGGAATTCATTTTAGAAGTCATTTATTGTTGCATACTAGGATGAAGTAAAGAAGTAAAAGTAAAGACAGTCCAAGTCACTGAAGTAGCCCTGAAAGAGATCCCTAAGGTGAAATACCTGGGGTATAATATAGACAGTGAGACTGTGAGATTACATGTAACAGTGGTATATACAGTAATATTTGTTTTTGACAATTCTTTCTATCACCAATTAAGAACAGAACCTAAACAAGGTTAGTTTAGTTTGTACGTTTAGTATTACTGTAGGTGCAAGTCATAGGGGATCTGATTACATGACAAAACAGATCCAAATAGCCATATCTCACTAAGATGTGTCTCATTATTCATTTGAAGCAGACATGCATTTATTTAAATTCTCTTTTAGATAAATAGCAATCCCATCACCATTTCAACATTGTCTGTCTTTCCTAAAGAATGCTTTCCCATCTAATGGATTTAGCCACTTTTCAGTTATTGCTATAAAAACTAACTACCTGGAGCTACATAAAACTCTTTATTTTATTCTTGATACTTCTGGCATAACAAAAAAACAGGTCCCATTTTTTCTTGAATGCAGCCAATGTTTCATAAACCTATGCTACATGCAACATGTTAAAACTTCTAATCTTCTCAGTCTTACCTTGACTGGTACATGGCACAGGAAGAACTTTGGACAACACCACCTGGTCAGTTTTGCTCTTCAGCTTTGCAACCAACTCATTAAATTCTGATTGCAGAACTAACAGTCCGTGTGATAATTCGCCTACCAGGCATTATCACCTTATAGGGGAAAAGTACTAAGAATAGGGTAAAGTCGACTTTTGCCAAATAAAAGTTAAAACACTTACCTGTTTATGTCGTTAAAGTGCAGGGTGTGCTTTCACGGTCATTTTAACTTTGGCTTCAGCAGGTTCACACAGCGGGATGCTGGTGACAGGTCGGGCCAAACGTATTTAATATACCAAACAATGGCTTCGGAATATATACCAGCAAACCCGCGATTCTCAAAAGAATCGCAAATCCAAGAATGGCAATCACTTTCTGTTTCTTCTGATATTTGGAGGGAAGAAAAATCATGGAGGGTGGGTGCGTCTTGGGAAAGTTTTCATTGAATTAAATAAATATATTTGTAATAAAGCGGTTTCTTTTTGGAGCCGTGACTCATCTGGTTCTGGTGTTTCAGAAGTGCGTTGTAGGCGCCTGCGTTCATTGTTATTATCCATGCGGTCTCATTTTTTTTTTTCTATAGCTGTGTCGTTAGCTAGAAGTCGTTTGCTGATGGAGGCGGATTTCGCATGCTGAAGTGACCATGGCGGCGGATCCGGGCTTGGAGAGCTACATTACTAAATGAAGGTGGTATATGCGGTTGGTGTGTGCGGTCGCGTTCGGGCGGCGAATGTACTGTGTACGGCTTGCTTCTGGCCTCTGGCATCTGTGCATATATACAACCTGGCGTGCACGCTTTACCTGAAGTTTAGTTTAGAGGTTGTGTTGTTTGGGCGCCACCTACTGACTCTGGGAAGCTGTTGGGTTTGACTCGAGGGCGCTGAGGCACAGTGCGGGTGCACTTTCGGTGCTTCTTCCTTGCATATATACAAACATCACTAAAGGTTGTATATGCGGTGGTGTTCACGTTCAGGCGGCGGTTGTATTGTAACGTGAAGTTTAGTTTACAGGTTGTGTTGTGTTGTTTGGGCGCCACCTACTGACTCTGGGAAGCCGTTGGGTTTGACTCTGAGGCGCTGAGGCGCAGTGTGCGTGCGCCTTCGGTGCGTCTGGCATCCGTGCATATATACAACCTTCGTTTAGTAATATAGATTTGTAAATAGTTTTATATCGATATCTTCTAGTTGTAGTATTGTATTGTATTGGATTTTTTTCTTTGATTTTCATTGTGTATAGTTTCTTGTTTTTTTTTCTTTAGGAAGACTACAATTTTGTGTATATACATTCTTATATTTGTTATTCATTTTGGGACTGGAAAATTCACTGCATATATTGCTCACTATTGCTCACTATTTTAGCGATGATGCTGGTTATTCACTTACTTGTCCTGCCAGTTTCTGCTGCTACTCATGCTTATTACCTGGCATATACTGCAATGGTTTACAGAATTTATTTTTCAGCTGCTCTCAAACTCTTAGCTTTTTGTTCTTGTGCAAAGGACAAGCATAAAGGATATAAAGCTGTAAAATGTGCTCTGTATAACAGCAAAGTCATTTGGGTGATTCAGGAAAAGATTCAAGTAGCTGTGAGGCATAGAGTGTTGTTGGGAAAACAGTTGTTTTGAATAGTATGACTTAATGATCCCTCTCTAATATTAGTAGGTAGATCATTCCAGAGTTTTAGCAGCCATATGGTTCAAGTCTTTGCTTGGAATTTTAAGAAGGTCATGGTATCTTTCATTGGTGGCTTCATGTTTTCTTTGGTTCTCTCAAAAAAAGTCAACAATACATCTACAGTATATGTAAGGTTAAAGTAAGTCAAAACAGTAGGTGGTGCTTTTTTGGAATGACTTTATTGGGTAAAGGAGATCTGTGCCCTAAACTGACAACACTGAGCCAGAGCCAGGCCCTCTGCCTTGATTTAATGTTGGACTACTGCAGGATTCATAAAAAATGACAGATGCATTTCAATTAATATTGTTAAGTAGGTAGTAGTGGCTCTGAGGCTAAGGATTTTGCGCGGTATCTGGTTGCTGGGTTGAATCCCCATTGCTGGCAAAAGAGATTCTGCTCTGCTGGGCCCTTGAGCAAGGCCCTTTAATCTGCAATTGCTCCAGGGGTGATATACAATGGCTGAACCCTGCACTCTAGCCCCAAGGAGTACGTGAAAACTAACAAATTCCTAATACAAGAAATTGTGTAAGGCGAAATAAAGTACTAAAAAAAAACTTTAAAGTGACACATTTTCTGTGGATTGTATAGGAAAACATGCCCATACAAGTCAAAGAAAGGTTAATTTTTTGAATGAACTAGAATATAATCACCTGCGGGGGGGGGTGTTTTTATCTCCATTGACTTATCATTTTACTGTACCTTAAAACACACTGCACTTTATATTTAACAGCACTTTATTTTTACAGAAAGGAATACCTTAGTAGGGGCTAGAAGCTGCATTAACTCATGAGCCACACTCTTACTGGGATTCACAAATATGTCAGCACTGAAGCCTCTCCTTACCAAGACACGAATATAGCAGTCCATGTTTGGACTGCTACTCCTGAAAGAATTTAATCTGAACGAACACAGCTCATATTAACACTCATCAGTCATTGTCAAATGTCAGTAAACAGTATTGCAGAAAAACTGCACATAAATGTTAGATGTGAAATACTTGCAACCTGAACGATTCAAATTAGGGTCACACAGCAGGTTACATATTAGGTGGCTATAGTTTTAATTGTTGCAGACTTGTTTGTCTTCTTAAGCCTGGTGCGATGCTTGGGAGCAGAGGGATGGAAAATGGCAAATCTGACAGAGATGTCTTCTCTCTCTGGCAATAGTGATATCTCCGAAAATGTTTTTAAAAATGTTTCCTTTATAGGGTGTCTTTGTTGGCTGTTTTAAATAAGATCTTGTATCAGCTGAAATTACAGAATTGATAAATTCCCATAGTCTGGATAGTTGTCAGTGAGGTTATACAGTATTTAGTTACAGTAATTTTGAGAGACATGTTGACTCCAAGACCCTATTTCATATTTTCTTACATGCATAAACACACTGGTTAGTTTTTCTGAGCTTAAACATATATATGGATAAAATAATAACACTCTTAATAGTTATTTGTAAACTAGTCTTCCCAGAATTCTTTAATATGTCTGTATTCATTCAAAATTCTTATGCTATCTTCTATGATATATCCTATGAGTTATCATGTCCCTGTATGTATCTGGAACCTCCTGCTAAAAATAATGCTAGCTTTAGTCACACGGTTAGTTCACTTAAACGCAACATCTAAATCAACCTGAAACAAAAACTCATAAATTAAATATTAAATGTTGTAAAGCAAAATGGAAATGTATTATCCTTATGTCCACTTTAATTATTTTCCCTCACTTCACTTCAAAAAGATGAACTGCCACTGCAAGCAAATTTAGTCTGGACTCTTAACACGGTGTGTACTGACAATCTAGAAACTCCAGTAGTTGGATTATTCCTTGAGCAGAGAGTCTAACAGGAAACAGCTGCCAAGAGTTTCGGCACTCATTTTGATCACTTCCAGATGAAGTAAAAATCACAAGGTCTGGAAAGCAGACAGTGAAAAAAAATATAAAGAGTCACGCTTAGAGAGGGAGAAATACACAGCAGATAGGCTTGTTATTTTGTTTTATGCAAGAGTGTTGAGCACACATCTGGATGGACACTGAATAAGCTGCAATCAATTGTATCTATTTTTCTTACAAAGAAAGGATGCATTGGATAATCTTCTTTATTTCCCTTTTTTATTATAATGTCGGTATATGTGCTGACTCTGAAAAGAATAAAGGTAAGTTAATTTGGTTATTTAACTTTTTTGGTTTTACATAGTAATGTGAATGTGATATTCCATAATTGCTATTATTGTATGAAAATAAAAACAAAAAACATACAAATAATTAAAATCAATACACAAACTTTAATTGATAAAAATCACTGCAAAGAAACATTTAAAATTAGGAATAGCTAAACCCCAGCAATATGTAAGTACGGGTATTAGCAGCATTTAAATGCTACATAATTATATCACACTTTTCTTAAGGAATAAAATGACTAGCTGTTCAAAGTAAGATCAACAAAATTATGATATACTTAAGGCAGTATTTATTTTATTGTTACATCATAGAATTTCCATCTGCTGAGTTGATTTAAGTAATAAATGTTAAGTTTTATACCTGATGCAGTTTATTACCTATAAAAATATGTACTTGTTAAATACTTTTGTTTGAAAATTCACTTTTTAAGCTCTCTTCCAAGCAACATTTCTGAAGAAATGCCTAGATGATTTGTTTTTGTTTAAAAGGATAACTGCCCATCACTGCACTTTTGCAGATACAAAAGATAATTAACCTTTAATTAAATATCATACTGTAGTTTTCTGATGCTGTATTCCTAAAGTAAAGTAAATCTATAGTTAAGTATGGTATTATACAAATGATTCTTTTAGTTTCAACTGTCTAAAGTATAGACAGTTACAGTAGACAGTACAAAATCAATGCACTTGCAGTTTGTGTTCACTGACAGTAGACTGTCTGTGTTTAATTCAAAAATTTAAATTAGAATAAAAAAATTTTAAAAATTAATTCAAAAATAAAAAAATAAATTACAAAATTACATGAAGAAATTCAAACCTAACCAGATGAATTGCACATTACAAGCCAAGTCACTGTGTACCCAGAGAATGTAAAAGTGGGTGTGGATATAATGTAAAAGCCCATCATAATCTTTCTGTCTGTACCAACATCAGTCCTCTCTAAAGAAGTTCAATGTGACCATTTCTGAGGAAAAATGATCTCATAAAGAGCAGTAAACAAATTTAAATGTTTTCCCAGAAAAGTGAACATTTTTTTTTTTTTTTACATAACACATTAAATAACAACTGGCACACTGCTGTATTTGATTTATGCACATTTATAAGTCATGTGACCCACTCACAGGAAAGTCGCCTGAACACATTAGGTGGGGTTCCAGTCAGAAGGAGGAAAAATTCTTGCAATGTCTTATTCAGAATTTAGGCCAAGAAGAAAAGAGGATGCAGATTTTGTTGGCATGCCACGTATCAGAGAAAAAAAACATTCCCAGAATCTGTCCTAACAGGGCTGCAACCACTAGGGAGTGACAGTCTCTTAATTTATATTAAGTGCACAATTGTAGAAGTTTGAAAAAGGTAGTGCTCTGTACAGGCTAGGGTAGGCAGTCAAGAGTCTTTAAGAGAATATAAAATATCAGGGATGCATAAACATCAGGGGCCACTAAACCATATGGTTGCAAGGTTGTTTACCATTGATTTTAAAAATCAATCTTGACTTTGTGAATTTTTGCATAAATGAGATGGATGGGAATCCCATTTGGCGTAAAAAAAATTGCCACACAATTGAGTTTCAAGGAAGATGTTGACAACTCTCCTGGAGAGACAGAGAAGAATAATAATAAACAATAAGATATACTTTGAAGAGCTAAGTGAATTGAAAACCAGGTGAGAAAGTATACTAGCTGATCTCTCACTTAGAAGGGGGTATCTGACAACTGTTGGTCATACCTGTTTAACTGTGTTTTAATTTCAAATTCTGTAAAAAGAGACACTGTAGTTAGGATATAATGGGTTAGATAATGGATGGATGGACGGATATTTCAAGGATTTAATGTTTTCCTTAATTAGCTGATATTCACTCTTCAGTAGTTTTCCTTGCTTTTTAAAATAGTATTTTTTGTGACAAAGTATTTTGCAGCATACATTTAAATAAATTGAAGTTGAAACCCTTTATAAAGTTGATTTTTGTATCTTCCCTTACTCCCAATAGCAGGGTTCAATATGTTCAAACATCTGAAATTATGAAACAATGTATATCCAAGAAGGCCTTAGCTTTACCACTGTATTTGGCAGGACTGCATATTGCTCAGTATAGTTGATGCAAAGCATTCCATGAAGTCCTCCCACACAAAACTTTTACTGTGTTGTAGGATATCACAAGCTAAAATGATGTGACTTCTCTGATTTGCAGAAAAGAAGAAGGTTGTGAGAACTGCTGCCCATGGCAGAAGGGAGTGGTAATACTATCCCTACAAAAAGAATGAAAAACAAAATAAATAAACCCAGGTCTTCAATGAAATTACTGTGTTTATGTGTTAAAAGCTATCACTGCTTGGCTGGTTTTAGAGCAGGATGCTGTGGACCTCAGTGTATTGGATTTACGTTCCATTGTTGTGCTGTCTATATTCAGTGACATTTTCAGTAAGTTATGTGATGGCAATGAGGATGTTTTTATTTTATGTGATAAAAGGACAATTCTAATTTTCAACTGCTGTCCTTTTACATACTTGCAGGTGGAAATATCTGAGGTTTTAATTGGTGAACATCAGGGGCCTCATGTATAAATGGTGCGTATGCACAAAAAGGTGGCACTTTGGTGCCACTTGGTTTTGCAAACTGGCAGCACCCACTGTCAAAGCAGTGTTACTGTTCCTGTGTGGTTACCTTTTCTTTTTTAGATCCACATCCCTGACGTGCCTTTATCATATACACTGAAACTAACTGCATGTTGTTTATTAGTTTAAGGCATCTGATTGTAATTAACTTGTAACAATATAATGGTCCAGGGAATAGCCAAAGTATTCCAAACACCATAGCCGCTTTAGCGTTGTTACTCTCACTGCACTTTGTTTTTCTTCTTTCAGCTGCTCCCTTTAGGGGTTGCCACAGTGGATCATCTTTTTCTTTATAACTCTCACTGCACCACTCGGAGTATTTATATCACTATATCTGAGTGGGGAATCACAGCTCTACAGCAGCTGATTGGAAAGAGAATTATCGGTATACAACATCAAGCACACGCTGCCTCAGCCATGCTGTCTATTGAAATGCTCTCAAATGGCAAATACTTCAAAGCCTCTCCTGTACGGACATCGCGGTTCAGAAACAGTTTCATCCCAAGAAATATAAATGCACTCAATCAGTCCATCAAGTGCTCCTTGTAGAACTGTTTGTACTTATAAGTACAATTCTGATGTTTTGGTGGAGGGATATACATATTTTTTTTTTTTTACATTGGGAATGTGCAGTAGTGTTTTGTTTTCTATTTAATATATCCACTTATTTGACATACCTGTTTTTGCGTGCTTGTGTAAACCGTCGATTGAGGAGAAAATTTCATTTGTTAGAGGTACGGCTTGATATATAAGATTCAATCTCAGCAATTTATCCAGGCCACAGGTCTTGGAGGTGTAGCTGCCGGCTGGGTAAGGGGTCGGCTGTTACATAAGTGGGGGAAGGGGTATGCGAATTTGTTCATAAATCAAAAGAAGATCTGGGTTCAGAATTAATTGGTTTCTACGCGGCAGTGAAGAGCGACGCAAGCACCTCGGCGGCAGCCCCTGTGGAGGAACAGCCCGAAGAGGTGAGGCCGGTGCTGAAGAAGTGGGCAGAGGTGTGGACTGAAAAATTAGGAGTCGCCCGTGGGGTTAGCCACGTGATCCACACCTCGGACAAAATTCCAGTAAGGCACGAGCCTACCACGTTTCTCTACTAAATAAGGGCATAATTAAAGAACATCTTGATCGAATGCTCGCTGAGGAAATAATCGAACCATCTTCCTCCTACTGGGCGTTCTCTGTAGTCCTCGTGAAGAAGACTGATGACACATATCGTTTCTATGTGGACTACAGGGGGGTTAACGGAAAGACGAGCCTGGACGCATATCCCATGCCCCTGGTTCATGAGATTCTGGAGTCACTGCATGGAGCTGTAGTTTTCAGCACACTGCACCTCCGCAGTGGCTATTGGCAGGTGCCGATGCACGAGGGGAGTAAGAGGAAGACGGCAGTCATCACCCCCGAAGGCTTTTTATAACTCAAAGTCATGCCTTTTGGGCTTAAAAATGCTGGGGCCACCTTCCAGCGGCTCATGAAACAAGTACTGAGGGGGTTGATAGGCAAGGTCTGCTTTGTTTACATCGACAACGTCATTGTTTACTCCCCTTCTATTAAACAACATCTCCAGGACTTGGACACCATCTTCCAACGATTTCATCAAGCGCACCTCACGCTGAACACGAAGAAATGTACCTTCATTCAACCCCACATCCGCTTCCTCGAGCACATTCTTTCATCGGAGGGGGTCTCTGTAGACCACAAGAAGACCTTAGCCATCCAGGACTACCTCACAGTAATCCAGCAACCTGGGGCTTGGCGCCGTGCTTACTCAGAAAATCCACCAGGCTGAACATGTCATCGCGTACGCCTCTCGAGCATTGCATGGCGCTGAGCTGAATTATTCGACAGCTGAAAAAGAGTGTTTGGCTGTCGTGTGGGCTGTGGAACAATGGAGACACTTTCTGGAGGGGGTTGAGTTTGAAGTATACACAGACCATCACGCTCTGACCTGGGTATTTAATCACCCGAAGACCTCCTCCCGTCTAACAAGGTGGGTGCTCCGCCTCCAGAACTTTACTTTCAAGGTGACCTATTGGAAGGGCTGTGGCAATATCGTACCTGATGCTCTGTCCAGGGCGTCAGAGCCACTGGGGATGGTGTGTTTGGCAGAGGCAAAGAAGATGGTCCTCCCTCTGCCAAGAAGCCTTCAAGACCTGGCTCAAACACAAGCCACCAGTCCATTCTGCCAGAACATCAGGGAGGGACTGGAGCAGCAGCGTACTGACCGGGTACACTGTAAACTTGCACTGCTGTAAAGTAATAATATTGCACAACCTGAGCCACTTTATAAAGTGTGTATTTACATTGATGATGATTCCATTTTTAAGATGAGCAGCAATATATGTTTATTACACAGATAAAACTTTAACTTCATTTAAATAACCAATATTGTTAATAATTAAACGTGAGGACACTGTGCCGCAGTGCTAGCGAGGAGCTGGCGCCCCATTCATGATTGTTCCTGCCTCACGCTGTATTCTTGCTGGTGCTGGCGTGACATTGGAAGGATAGATGGATAGAATAATTAAATACGTACTACGAAGATATTTCAATGTTCCTTAAAAGTTTTGAAGAATCGGTGTTCTAAGCTTACAGATGGCTTAATGTCTATTACAGAGCTGATTGTGTGGTGATTGGGTATTTGGAGAAAGAAAAGTAACGACAGGAATTGGGGCTTAGTACGTTTGAAAGAGACGTTACTGCCACAATGCAAGCATCTTACGTGAGACATGAACAATCACTGCATCACCGTGTTCCCATGGTTAATAACATGCTTTAACTCCTATCATCATGAAAATGATATCACGTATACATCTCAGTATTTTAATTATTCAGAGAGCTGTAATATTACGAATGTAATGGATTCTGTGTCCTGTCGGAGGAAGAGAAAGCCGGGAAGCACACTTAGAGCACATAGAAGATCAAATATAAAACAAAGCATTTAACGTGCTACTTTAGTTATGATGGGATTTGAGAAACTAGTAAATTAAACGATTTTAAGATGGTTTATGATGTTCTATTTTAATGACAAAATAAACTACGTGATTAAAGTGGAAATTTCGAGATTAAAGTTAACATTTCGTGCTTTTTTCCCCACTGTGTGCCTTTTTTTTCTCTGTATCCTAATAAGCTTTCATATGACACTCAGACAGTGGGCTACGACTCGCCTTTTCACGGCGATTTTGATATGTGACAACTTCTTTTTTATTTTGAGCATTGTGCGACTTGAGCTTTTGAGTTTCTCTGACATGCTATGTCACTCGATCAACTTCCTTTTGTTGTTTATACCACTGTTTAAACCAACAAATAGAACGTTTTTTCCCTGCTTCTACTTGGTATTCGCTGAAATTCTTCTATTTTCCCTCATGCTTTTGCCATTGTCTTTTCACAGAAGGCTGAGCTGAAGGGCTATTTAAATTGATTTTCATATTCAAAGAGGCGTAATTCTGGGAGGAGTTGGGGCGGGAGAGCAGGCACATGCACGTACGTTATCTTTTCACGCTGACCGGGATTTATGTAGCGGAAGAACGTGGAAGTTGGCGTTCGCACAGATTTATGCATCTGGATTTTTTTGTGCATATGAACATTTCCGCTTTTGTGCTTAGGCCATGTTATAGTTTGAGTTCTACGCACGCCGTTATATATGAGGCCCCAGGACACTTAATTGTGAATACTTAAGATAAAATTGCTTTGTAGTTATAATAGTATTTTTCTGGAAAGTACATGTAAATGTATAAAATAAGTGACTTATAAAACAAAACATTTTTTTTCATTATTCTTCCAGTTGTTTAGTTATAAATTATTTAATTCTGAAGTTTAATCTGAGATGCTATATATTTTTTGTCTATTTGGCAGATTTATTAGAATTGCAATCTTAGTGCATTTGCGAAGCTCTGTCAAATATAGCAAAGACAGTGTATTTCCCCAGTGCACTTTATGTGGCTCAAGATAGAATTTTGATCTCTTTAGTATTTTTGGTTGAGATAAATTAATTTGCATGGAGGCTTGCAAGTTCTTTCAGCACCCCTTCCAGTGGGTTGACTCTTTACAAGTACTTTCACTATCTATTACACCTATCAAATAAAATTAAACAGCAAAAATAAAACACACCAATATCATATCTAAGAAAAGACAGTGTATAAATGGAAGTAAATCTCTGTAAATATTGATTCACTTGTATAACACAGCCACACAAGAAACTCCTTTGTTTTAAATAAATAGAATGCATATTAAAATGCACAAAAAATAATGAAAAATAATTTAGAATTGCCTTAATTTTGATTTTGTTTCTTATGAGCAATTCTCAGTTTATTGTGTCCTAAAATACCACTGTACATAAGGAGAAATTTTATTTAGTGTATTCATCCATTTTTGGATTATGAAGTCTTAAGAAGCCAGAATTTATCTCAGCATATGGTTGGATCCAAGCATATTTACTCTTTCATACTAGGCTAAATGAAGGTGCCAGTTAATCTAACATATGCATGCTTAGAATGAGGGAGGAAATCTAAAATAAGCTGAGATAATTTATCTGAACACAAGAAAAAGTGCAGGATCTGCAATAACAGTAAACAAGGTGGAACTGAACCTAGATCTCTGCATCTATGAAATCCCTGCATCTGAGTCATAATTGTGCCATAATAGGAGGTGTTTTTAAATTAATTTGCATTACCTCATAATATTCAGGAAAAATATAAGACATAGTTTAGTCATTTATGTTAAGTTACCAAGTTTATGTATTATACGTTAGTGCTGACAAGTATTATTATACTAGCATGGAAGTCTGTATGGCTGCTTGTATCCTCTTAATGTTATTCTGTCAATGTTTACAGAACTCGCATGCCATAGATATTCTCTGAGTTATCTAAATAAAAATTAAATTTACATGCAATTCAACTTTTCAGTATTGACTGCAAAAAGAACAAAAATATTTGTTTGAGCATATTCATTATTGTCATATAATGTTTTACACATCCCTTTTACCATGTTGTCTAAGCTCTCTGGTCTTTGTCATGTTTAATTTTAGGTTACTAGATTACATACTGATTTTAAAGAATTTTGATATTTAAGTGCAAAAAATAAAAAAAGCCAAAAATCACTAACTGGGTGCCATGTTGCAAATGAAATTAATTTGTAGAGACTCTGCTCCACCCGTTAGGTTTCTAAAGTAACTGCGGTCATCAATCTGCACTACTCTAGACAGACTAAAGAATAGCAACTGATCTTGTGAAAGGGGAGAACAGTGAGTAATGTTCTAAATATAATATATATATCACCCATTCTAACATCAAAGGATTTTCTTTTTTATGTCAGTGATGTTATTTAAAACAAATGTACATATCTGTCTTGTTGAAACAGTGTTATATTGCTCAAAACTAGTACAGGATTCTATGTGCTCCCTGCTTCAATGTCAGAAGTGAAGTAGACAAGAAAGAAAGGCTGCGGGCAATAAGTATAGTCATGTCCCAATTTTGTATTGTGCTGCCTAAAGTTAAATAATTTTTCCAAAGCACCACTGCAATGTTTCATTATCACTCTTTAATTTATAAGGTACACTGTGAAGCAGTTATCTGTTTAGCTAGTTACTCATGATGTTGGCTGTCTGTCCTGGCTTTCTCCCTTTGTTGATCACAGAGTTGTTTAATCCAGTGAATTAAAACACTGCCAGTGCAGTTGCAGATTCCGTGTAAACTCCCACAGCAATGGAGTAAGGAAAAAGTGCTAGTACCCAGGAGTGCTGGTTTTGCCGATGTGAATACTAAAGCTTCTGGAGGTGAAGCTTGTGGTGATCCAAGAAGTGGTAACTGCAAAAAATTAAAACATATGAAGCATGCAAAGAGGTAAAGGGCACAAAATATTAAGAGTTGGCACACATAATTGTCTGTCCTGAAAATGTATGCATTTAAAATGAAGCTGGCTGGAAAAAATTGTCAATCACTGATTAAAAGTAAGTGAAATCTTATTTATTGAAATATTTTATTTTTTATTGGAGTGGCTTTGATAGTGATGGCTTACATCTCTAAAAATGAAATGAACCTGGCCTATTAATACTCAGGTGGAAGAATCCTTTGAGTATCAAGATAAAATATACCTTGACGTTCTTACATCTAATAAAGGATTTACTTTTCACATGGTGGCATGAGGTTTGTTTCTAGATCTTTCTTAAAATTAATACATTTTTTTTCTTTCCTTTCTGCCTTTTGACTGGCAATTACGGTTCATGACAGTATTGAGTTAAAACAAAGATATATTAAATTTATTTGCCCTTAAAATAAGAGAAAAAAATCTTGGATGGAAGTTAAGCAAATAGCACAATAACAAATATTGATTTAAAAGGCTTGAACTGTATTTTGGGTGACTCCACATGAAATGTAGGTGTTGCCTTTGAAAGTGATTTAACCTTTGTAGTCATATTTTTACACTTTCCCAAGCCTGCTTTCTCCTGCTTATAAATATTGCAAAACTCAGGTGGCTTATTAATATGCAGGGAAACATGTATATTGTAATATTTTTGTCAAAATTTTCAAAGTATAAGCTTACTGCTCTACAGCTGTTGCACAGACTTCCATGTAATCTGGTGAACATTAAAAACATGTTTTTTTGGCATACAAAGATGTAAATTGCTTTACATTCTGTTATTTTACATAACTTTTTAATATTAGTATTCCAGGCTAAACTCTGTGGTTACAAGATGCAAGGGATATAAAATTTCCAGAATAAGCAAAAACATTGTAGAGGGAAGACCTTTTAGCTATTGTGCCACACAATTCTAGAATGATACCTGCCATTATTAGTCCTAGCATTTAAATCCAATTCAATTACTTTTTTTAGTATGGCATACTCTAGGTTTACATTTTGTCTTTTGTAATATCTATGGCAATGCATTTTATTTGGTTTTAACTAAGTCTTCCCTTTCCTCTTTCTTTTTCATGTCTTGTACCTTATAATGGAACCTTACAGTGGACTTACAATATTAGTATAGTATATAGGAATAAACTAAATTGAAGGTAACACACATATTTAAAATCAGATTTTTGTGGCCTTCTAGCATGATTCTTTTATTATTAACGCCTTTAAATCCAGTGGAAGACATTGTACTTTTTGATGAGCAGTAGTGAATGAATCTTGCTGAGTGGCTTTCTCTCTTTCACCATTCAGTCATGATCTGAGATCCTTGTTTTGTTAGCTAAAAATCACTCAGTCTTAACAATAATAAGTAAAAACCAAGACTTCCTGCTATTCATTCTTTGAATGGAAAAAAGAAATATTACTTAAAAACATTTCATTGTGAAAAAGTTGAATTTTCAAGCTGTTTCTGCCAAGGGTTTCATCTCCTAAGTAGTATTATATATATATATGATTTGGAACTGCTTGCAAAAGGATACTATTAAACAGAGAAGTTGAATATTTTGGCATTATTATTTTAAAATGACTGTCCTATTCCTATATTTGAAAGGTCTAACTAAAATGATACTCTTAAAAAATAAAAAAAAAATACGTTGGTTATGCTTTGAAGAATTCATGTGAAGCTTTTGTGTATTAAAATTATCGTCACTAATGCAATCCACATAGAAACTATTTAAAGAAAATAAAACTGAAACCAATTTAAAGTACAGTTAAACTTCTCTGAAATAAACAAAAATTCCTCTGTTACTCATTTAATATTATGTAACCAGCCTTTAACATTCACTTCTTTGGGTCTTCTTAACACTTACAGACCATCAGTAAAGTGGTCTGAGGTGGGTTAACTGAGACACATTTATTTCGATATTACATAGTTAGTATAAGACCTAGTGAATTTCTCACATTAACAAGTTATTTTACCAGCATGTTAATATGCCTCACTGCACAAAGATGAATAACCAATCTACTGATGTTTTATAAGTGTTATGGAAACCAAATGAAGCCTTTGCTAAGGGCTTCTTATATGCGAGTAAATGAGTAACAGAGGCATTTTTGCAGTGTTACCTTTAACTGTTTTTGTTTTATTTCTTGCTTTGTATTTGCATTTGGATTCCTTCCCATTTCTTCTGTTTAAAAAAAAAAAAACAACCAACCTACAGCATCCCTGTGATCAGATGCTGTCATAAGTTAACTGGCCCTCCCTGTGCTCTTATATATTTCTTTTTTATGCTGGCAACTCTCCACCTCTGGGTCATTTTACACACCTGTAAAACATTTGTACAAGATCCTACACATAAACAGCGTGTCCTGCTACCCATATGTTCACCTACTGATATCATATGTGGGTGCTTAGTTGAAATGCTTCTGCTGGAATGTTGCCTCTATGTGTTGGAAAAGCTGGAATGTAATAATGTTTTTCTTCAATGCTGCCTTGCAGATCCAGTGACCCAGGTTTTAACCCTGGCTGATAACTGTTTGTATGGTTTTTCTCAAGGTACTCAGCTTTTCCTTTTGAGTCCCAAGACATGAATATTTGGTTATGTGCTGAATCTAAACTACCATTTGCTGGTATTAATGGATGTCTATGAGATTATACACTGTGTGTGCCTGCTTTATACCCAGTACTGTCAGGATATTGTCTAGCCAAAGTGATTTTCTGCTATTCAATCCTTCTGCTATTCGATTCTTAGGCAATGTTTCCATTTTAATTAATCTCTTCGGCCTCTTTATTTTTCTTCCACTTCCTACATGTTATTTATTTCTTCAAAACCTGAAAATATATTGTGTATCTGCAATCATGTCCACTTAAATGTTGTGAAACACAGTCAAAAAGTTCATGATTATTATGATTATTCTGTAATGGACACAAGTCACATTCATTATGCATCTGAAACACTGAATCTTCACAACCTCAATAGGGGAATATGTTCAATGGCTTGAGCTTTGTCAAGTGTTTTCATAAACCTAACAAAAGTTATGTGAGCCAGAAACTCTGGTTTCCATGGGCTTTTGTGGTATACTGTGATATACTACTTAGCAAGTCTATGGCTACTCACATATCGTGTTACTTCTTTTCTTTTACTTATCATTTTTCATCTTTTATGACTTTACTCACTAAAGGTTCTAACCAAAATATGAACCATTAAGCATTAGTTATTTCACTTGTATCTTTTTTCTCTCTAATCATACTGTCTTTCAGTACCGTTTTACTCATATTCTACTCATTTTAGCAATATTTTTCATAGACATCCATGAGTTACTTTGTCATTTGTTTGAACATGCAAAGATCTAAAGTAGGCGTAACAGTGCTAAAGTCATTTTTCCTGTCTTCCCTCTAATTTATTTCATCACTAAATAAGAATAGGTTTTGAATTCCATGTCACCTAGATTTCATATACTATATATCTGCTCATCTCTAATGACCTTCTAGACTGCCTCACTCAGAAGAATCTCAGTATAAGAATGTTAATATGTACTAGTGTATCATTTCTTAGCCTTTTTATTTCTTTTGTGTTAAAGATATTATGCATTTTTTAAAATTATTTCCTCTTGCAGTATAAATATTTTGTGATATAGTTGGAATAACTCCCATTTATTATTTTCAATAATGTCATATAAATTATGTTGTTCTTTTTTAAATTTTGCTTTAATGTTTCAAAAAAAATTTTCTCTATAAATTTAAGTCGTTCTGTTTTCTATTGATACAATCTCATTTATTTCTTTTAGCTTTTGCACAACATATTTATTTTAACCTTGGTTTTTATACTGATGATTCAGTATCAACTTTATTCTTCTTCCTTATCTATTAACTTTTCTATTTTTCATTTTAATTACCTTCTTTGCTTTTTTAAGTGAAATATTTTATTATTTCTGACCATTTTTGTACTGTGCTTATTAATTGCATTCTTTTTTCCTTTTCTCTTAATAAGAGGCACTCTGATCTTTTCATTTACAGTTTTCTTTATCTACTCTATATTTTTTCATTTATTTTTTATTTTATATATTTTATTATTTTCAGCATTTCTCATCTTATTACACAGTTCTTTAAATATAACCTACTACTTATAAGTTTTGCAATGCAATAGTTATTCATATCTAACTCTAAGGTTTACATCCTGTTTCTCTTCTCTCATGAACTGACAATCTAATTTGTTTTTAGATGTTGCTCATTCAAAATCTTTTCTCTTATTATTTTATTTATCATATGAAGACTCTGTTGCTTTCTTTTGCAAATTTTCTTTTTCAAGTTCCAGTATTTTTCAGTCTCTCTTGTTTATCAGTCACTGCATATGTGATAATTGCAGTAATTATTTCCTCATTGTGCATTTTACCTTTCTTCATTAAAAACCTGCATTTTATAATCTCCTCACTCTGCTTGATTTAAGTCTCATGATTTTTAATTAGTATTCCCACTCATTCCATTTTCAGTTGTCCCAAAAAGAAAGCTTAGGACTTTTCTCTGTCTTCCTGTTATTCATTATACAATCATTTAACCAGTTGCTTATAAGAGGTTTGACAAACTACCACAGACTAAGCTTGTATGGTTAATGTATAGCTAAATTGTCCCAATATTTTATTTTAATAATTCTTTTTAAAGATTTCATGTTTTCTGCTTAAATTACTGTATATCAGTTATTTGTTGTGGTCTTCATGACATTTTTTGTTTAAAGAAATATTCCCTGGTCTCCTTTAATTTGCACCAGTATCCTTGAGCATGTGATTCACTACTTAAAAGAAAGAATGCTACTGGATTATGTTTATATTAAGTCCTTAGATTAGGTCCCCACAAAGCCACCTCTGCTCAAAACTGAGAAAGTTTAAATTCCCTTAGTCTGTCATTGTAGGCCATACCCATTAGTCCTGGGATGCACTTGGCTGCTGTACTTGGTTGTAGTATGATGCCCAGGACTGAATACACTACTCCAGATGTGATCTCAGTAACTCATTATACAGTCTGTGCTTTGTATCCCTTAATATTTATGCAACAGTTTTTGCAATATAACCAAATCTTTTATTTGCTTCTCGTTATCACTTAGATGCTGAAAATATTATATCAGTGTAAAACTCCAAATTCTTTTTAAACCTGAGCTGAATGATTTTTTTTCATTAAGTCATGCATTGGCTAAGTTAAAGCTTGTAATACCCCTCTTAATTTAAGTAAAGACACCATTACACAAAATACTGTCTACAAATGCAACCCAATAATGCAGCTAATGCACTGAAAATCTTCTACCAGGACCAACATAGTTACCACAAAACATTCAGAAGCCATGATATGTGAAGCATATACTTTGTTATAGTATGAGTGTAAGTTTTAAAATATTATGTTATTTTACAAAGTGTAATTAACCTTCCAAACACAAATAAGCAAAGCCTCTTTTTGTTAGTTTTTGTTTTCATTGTTTTAAAAATTCTTTGTTGTCAAAAGATTACATTTAATAAACCACTGGAGATTCACTCACCTACTTTAGAATGCAGGTAAAAGACCTATGAGATCTAATAAGGAATTTAGTGTTTGCATTGACTTTTGTCTAATGGTTCCTTGGTCTTAGCAAAAATACAAATCTTAACACTGTATTTTGAAAATTTGTCTAAAAGTTTAAATTAAGTTGAAAACCATATGCACTCATCAAGACATTCGCATTTCAAAAATGTCAGCAATAGCCAAATTTTATATTGATAATACTAAAATAGCTAGTTTTATCTTGAACCATTTAATAAAAAATAGTACCATAAATTATCTAAAACTGCTTAATCTAGTTCACAGTTATTGAGGCCCAGAGTCCACCCCAGCAGCTCTGGGAAAAGGCTAGAAACAAAATTGGACAGGGTGTCAGCCTTTGAAGGGTCCACTACTTCACACAATATGGTGAGTTTAGAGTTGCAGGTTAACATGTCCCACATGTCTATGGGGATGTGGGAAAGGAAAACACTCAAAATCAACACAGAAATGACTAAGGGCAAGATTTGAATCCTGACACTGGATCCATGAAGCAGCACTACACTGCTGTGCCACTCTGTAAACAAATGAGTTTGAAACAAATTAAATTAATTCAATGTATTATTTAAAATGGAAGCAATATTAAAAAAAACGTATATTTCATCAATGATGGCATGGACTAAATTGATGATTACTACTGTCTCTCAGATCCAGCATTCTAGGGTTTGAATTTCATGCTCTGTTATTTGTATAGAGTTTGTGTGATCTCCCTGTGTCTATGTGATCTTTACTCCAGGTTTCTTCTCACATACCAAAGATATACAGTACATGCTAATTTAATGGGTGATTTTAGATGGACCTAGTGTCAGTGTCTGCTTTAGTTGGACCGTCTTTAGGTTGGCACCTGGTGCAAGGTTAGTTCCTTTCTTGCACCCCATACACTGGCCACCTAAATTTTAATTTATACATTTTATAAATGTTGTGCCATGTATTTTTGTTGATAAATCCAACATTTTAAATCATACAGGCTCACAGTTAATGTAGTAAACTTATTTGTAGCATAAATGAAGGTGGTGACCATAACATCTTGACAACCATTCAGCTTTGTTCAGTTTTATGATGTTCTTGCAGGTATTTTTGACAGTTCATATAACATGTACAAAAAATCTACAAAACATGTACAAAAAATTTTTCTATGCGATCAGGATATTTTTGTATGCCTTTGCCATAACTTTTTTTGAGGCACAGCACACTTGTTTGCAAAACATCAAAGAATATTTACTTATTTAGAAACCTTGCACTTTAGACTTTATATTTGGTAAAAAATATGAAAATGTCAAGTCAAATGCCAATATTAGTTATCTCCCACAAATTGGATTATACTGAATGGTTTTGAGATGTGATAAGAAACTGTAGTTGGTGGAGAAAGCTCATGGACACAGAAGTACAACATTTAAAGTCCACATATAAGGTATCCCAATCAGAAAATTGACATACCTGGACTGTAGGTTATAATACATCAAGGGAGCTTGGTCCCCCTTGGTGTTACGCGCTTGGACTGTATACAGTGTCCATCCTCTCATCCCCATCCCTGTCTGTCATGAGGAATCAAGCACCTTCTGGATTTCTCTCTCCCTCCCTGATTGCTCTAGACACCTACATTTGATAATAATAGCACTTATAGTTGACAGATCTAGCAGAACAGATATTTCATGTGCTGATTTTGATGAAAGTGGCATCCTATGACAGTGCCTCACTTAACGTCGCTAAGCTCTTCAGTAGGATGCATTCAACTGCCATTGTTTGTCAATGGAGATTGCATGGCTACGTATGTGCTTGATTTTAAACATCTTTGGGTGTACACAAAACCACTTTTTAGTTTTGAGGGGTGTTCACATACTTTTGGCTGTATGGTGTACCTCTCAAACTCCAAAACATAGCTAAAAAACAGCATAGTGGTATAATGGTTACCACTACTGCCTCCTACTGTAAAGGACTGGGTTGGAATCCTAACCGTGACAATGTATATGTAAAGTCTGAGTGTTTTGTTCATCCCCTCTAGTCCAAAATGATAGAAGACAAAGCCAAGACACTCCAGCAATCAAAATATTAACAATTTCCATATAGTCATGCTCCTTTTGTTAAACAAGTGTTTTTTTCCAAATCAATGGAGAAAACAATTTTTGCAAAGCATGTATATGGGCATAGCAATATACCATATGAAGAATAAATGTTCACAACTCACAATATTGAACTATGAATTAAACACTATATAAAGTAGGAACTTGGATTGCAAGCAAGTCAAAATTTGAAAATGTGAACTGTGAGAGCTAATACTGATTAACGTACCAGCAATTAGGACACCTGAGTAAACAGTATTTAGAGAACCTGGACCCTTTTCTTTGCTTCAACAGAGCCTCCTTAAATTTTTAAACTCTGGACTCTAAATTCCATTTCAAACTAACTCTTGTGCATCTCTTTAAGTGACTGCTATAGATTGATTCTATGTCCTGTATTTTTACTGACTTGAACATTGTATTTTTTTAGATCATTCTTTTAAAATCCTAAAAAACAAATTGTTACAAATACATTTTGTAATTTATTAGCCTGGGATAATTAGATTAGAATGGAATTAGAATGGAAAAGAAAAACAAACACTTATTGATTATTTTTGTTATCATTGCTAGTTCCACACAAAATTATCAGTTTATGTTTGGGATGCATGCTGCACATAGAAGGGAAAGCAGAGAAGAGCACAACAAAAGAAAGAAGAACCCAAAGAAACTGGCAAGACCTCTGCGGACTGAAGAAAATCCGAGGTAGCTTAGCACCCAGACTTGAAAAGACTAATCTTCATCACTTGAATTTTTACACAAATATTTTTTAACAAGACTCTTTTTCAAAGACATTTTTAACATTTTAGGACTCTTTTCAAGTATATTTCCTACTAAAAGCCTATAGTTAAAAACAAAGTACTAGCATATATCTGGAGAATCAGGATGAAGAGCTAACTTGCCTGTTTATATTTTTAGAATTTATAATGGTTCTAATTGCTAGATTGTGAGCTGAATACATCTTCAAACATTTTGTATTAATACAGCAAATTCTAATCTGTAACGTTTACACTGCTCCTAAAAAAACATGATTAAAGATGCTGATAAATCTAATAAGACATGTCCCAAACAACATGGATTATTCTTGCAAAAGCAAATTGCATACATTTTCTCAATATAAATCAATTTGTACCATTACATAACGAATAATAGAACACACTTTTTATTGCTTTTCCCTCACCCATTAGTAACATCTTATTATATACTGTAATAATAATAAATATTGTCAATTCAGAATTCATTCAATGAAAATATTTATTGATTTAATTACCTCAGGCAGGGAGATTACCTCCGGGCCTTGAGAGCAGAAGTGGCAGCAAGTATTAATCCAATCAGTTGAGGCTTTTGGTTTAATAAGATAACAGGTACTATCATTTTGATATGTATCAAGCAATAATCCATCATATATTTTAATTTTATACAAAAATCAAAATAGAATGGAGAAATTTATAATCTCTCAGTAAATCAACTTTTTATTCTTTCTGTCATTTTTAAATATGGCACAGTGACTTACAGTAGTGTTAGTAAAGAAAAGGAGTTTAGCACCTTTTTGTCATATTACAAGTAGTTTTATCCAAGACTTAGAAGAATAAATACATTTTTACTCGATTCATACTCTTTAAAGGCCACTAAAACATCATTTTGCTACATAATTAATCACACATTGTGGACAGAATGATATACTATACATTGTCAGAGGCTTGCTAACCCACACAAGAGAGTCTAGAAAAGCAGTTACTGAGGTTATCCCATGCATTTTCTATATTAGGAATGACCCCGGAGGGTTGTAGTGTTTGATTTTTATTAAAGTCACACTAAAAGTGAGGTTTTTTCATGACTTTAATTAAACTTCTCGCTTAATTAAACTTTACTTTTCTTTATTGATGAACATAATATTTAACTGATTAGTTAAGCACAGAAAATACTCATGGGAAAACTTGTTCTCTAGGTAGCCTCATTAAAATAGAAATTCTCTTCTATCTTTAAAAAAAGCTTTTTTGTCTACAATGTATTAGAATAAGCAAGTTAGAGACATAATCAAATGGCAGCTTCAGCCTTCTACAGTCACAGTCATATAATCCTTTGGGAGATCATTAAAAGGTTGGTTCATGTTATAGATGTATAAATAAAGTTGGAATGAAGAGTCACTGAAGAATAGGAATAGCAAAATTAAGTGAATAGAACGGAGTAGAAATTAAGAAGCATATTGCATTTGATGATTGTTTATACTATGTATGCTACATTTTTTATTTTTGTAATATATATACACTGTTACATCCATCCATCCATTTTCCAACCCGCTGAATCCAAACACAGGGTCACGGGGGTCTGCTGGAGCTAATCCCAGCCAACACAGGGCACAAGGCAGGAACCAATCCCGGGCAGGGTGCCAACCCACCGCAGACACTGTTACATTTGATTACCAATATACTGTTCTATAAAAAGAATTGAAGGGAGATGGGAGAAAGAGTGCTGATATTAATTTATAGAAAAGTGGGTCACTTCTCTAATTCACGCTATAAGAATTTCCTCCAACTACAGATCATTCAGCTTAAATCTGAAGTTACTTACAGTCTTATCCACATTTCATTTCAAACAAGTGGAGATCAAAGTCAGGTTTCCTTTTGCCATAAAAGAAAACATAAAAGCTCTGGGGGAGTTTTGTATGTAAAATGCAGGTTTTCTAGATGTGGCATTGCAGCTGCTCAAGATTAATCTCTTTTCATACATGCTATAACAGTTTCAGCAGAGGCTAATAGTTTGTGTACATTCTCATTTCTTTTAAAACTATCTGAAGGTACTTAAAGATCTATTTCCTCCATACTACCTAGCAATCTGTTCAATGTGTCTAAGGTTCTTTGCATGAAGAAAAACATTTGTGTCAAATGTGCTCTTAGCAAGTTTCCAACTGTGTCTCTGTATTCTTGTTACAGAATTTATTTTAAAGAAACAACTGGAATCCACTATGCTTATTCCTTTCATAATTTTACAATAGTATTCTACCCATAATGATTTTTGTTTTTATATGTTACTTATCCTATGTAGTTTGAAGTGGTGGCTGAGAAAAAGAATGTAATCTCATGTTTTCATGGCAAAGGAACATAACAGAGTTTTTGACAGAACAGGAATTAATGGTAACCAGCATTGAACAATAACAAACAATATAAAATACTCCTGCAAAAATCTCATATTACTTGTGTTGCATAATCCACACATTAAGTCATCCAGTCATATCCTCAGAATGTGCAAAACACACATTTTTGCAAAATATTGTTAAATAAAATAAAATAAAAAGTAATTCACAAACACGAAGCCTCTTCACATGCAGTTGCGCATTTGCATTAAAGAAACGCCTCCCGTCCCCATCATTAGTCAAGAGTCCTGTTTTCAAATCAGAAGCTGCATAAATAAGTGAGGCTTTTTGCAGACATTTTATATTGTTTTCTATTGTCCAGTGCTGGTCGCTATCACATCCTGTTCTATCAGAAACTTGCCCTTTGTCCATGAAAACATGAGCTTAAAAATTGTTCTGTCACCACTAAAAACTACATGGGAAAAGTAACATATAAAGTAACATACGCATTTTTGGTGGAGTATTCTTTCAAATGTTTCAGTCATGTCAGCTCTTAATCCCTGTTTTCTTAAACTGAAAAGGTTCAAATCCTTAATTTTCCCCTCATAATTTATACCTCTTAATCACAGATTCCACACAGTCCACCTTCTCAGGACTTTCTTTACCTCTATGTCTTTTTTTGTAATATACAGAGCAGCAATACGTAAAGTACTGCAAGAGAAGACCTTCTAGTGTGTTATATAACTTAAGCATGACTCCCCCATGACTTATACGCTACAATTCTGATATATAACCTAACATCCTATTAGGCTTCTTTATCGCTTCTGTACATTGTCTAGATATTGATAGTGACGAGTCCAATATGACTCTAAGATCCTTCACATAAATCGTACTTTCAAATTTCAAACCCCACATTGTGTACTTAAAAATAATGTTTCTACTTCCTATGTTTAATACCTTAAATTTACTTATACTACATTTCATATGCCACAAATCTGCCCAAGCCTGTATTATATCCCAGTTCCTCTCTAAAAATTTAACCGATCCTTGAAGGACGCCAGTTTCTAAATCAGCTAATTCTGAAAAAATTCTCCTCACCATAACCCTTTTCTTCCTGTGTTCAAGTGAACTTTTGTACCAAACTATAGAATTACCTGAATTTCCACTTCTTTTAATCAATAAGCTTTCATATGGTACTTTATCAAAAGCCTTCTGAAAATCAAGATAAATAATATATGCAAGTCTCTTCTTGTATGCTTTTCTTGCTTTCTCATATAATTCCAGCATATTAGTGAAGCACAACTTTCCTCATTTGAACCCATTTTGAATATGTACTAATACAACTGTTCTAGACTTGTGGTGCTCAATCTTGTCCTTAATTACTGCCTCCTTTAATTTACATGTGATACATGCTAAGCCTACTGGCTTATAGTAAATTGGATCAGTCTGATCGTCCATTTTATACAATAGGATAATATTTTCTAGCCTCCCAGTATTTAGGAATATCCCCAATGTGCAGAGATTCAAAAAGAAATGTTGTTATTGGTGATTTGTTTGATTTTAGACTATTTAATCTAAGCAGTATCTACTTAGTAGCCCCTGTTAACTTTTGGGAGGTTATTCACTTCTTCACATGTATAAACGTCAATAAAATCCAAGTTTCAAAGCATTTGCTATTTCAATGTCTTTATATTCTAAATTGCTGATTACTATTCCTTATATTCCTCAACTTTTCCTTATTCAGTCTTTTACTACTAAAATAATTGGTATCACTTTAGTTTAGGTACTACAATAGTTGCTGAGCTACTCTTATGTAACACAACCATAACAAAAAGCTTCTTTTGGTCTTCATAACATTTATAATACATCAGTAGATAGTATAACCACAAGGAAGCGTCACTGAGCCCCACACCTCAGGTACAACAATACCCAACACAATACTGGGATGAAATAAAAGATGTTGACCGAAGACACTTTTAAACATTCACCTGTGCAAAGATCAATGAACAAACCACAATACAAAAGCAATTCTTCCTCTTTCTGTCCTTCAATTGAGTGTTGCCTCCTCACATCAGGAGGTCAGAATCAGGAGACAGTGGGCTCCTTTTCAAGGTGGACCCGGGAATGCCACAACGGGTCTTCATGGAAACATATGGTCAAAAGCAAAGCAGGAAAATCCTTTTCCAACAGTGCTTCCGACCGGCACCCAGAGACCCTGAGATGGTTGGACTTCTGGACAGCAACTCCCAAGCACCTCTGTGGGTGTCCCAACTGGGCTGACACAAGAGGAAAACTCCCAGCTTCTGGCTTCCGCTGGTCCAACCGAGCATAAAGTTGTCTCTTTGTGCAGCCGGCCAACCCATCTGTCCTTCCTCTCTGTCCTCCTATCCAGGTAAGAAACTATCCTCCTTCCTGGCCTGGATGCCTGTTCTCCTTCTTGTATATCCACAATAGGTTAGTAAACTCTGTGCGGTGTAGTGTATTGATATGATAGTAAAATTACTTGCTAATATAAAAGATGTACAGGTCCTACACTAAATATGTAATATCAAGAGAAATGTATCTGAGTTAAGCCACCTCAGACCACTCTGAAGGAAAGTGTTCTTACTAGAACACATTACAGAGATGAATAAACACTTTACTGACACTCTGTAATGTTATGAAGACCCTAAAAAGTGTATGTTAAGTTTTTATTACATAATAGTAAATGAGAAATAGATGCATTTTTTCAGTACCTAAACTAAATTGTTATCAAATAATTAAAGAATCTCTTTGGGTTATCTTTTAATATTTCTCTCTTCCTAATGTGCATTTTAGCCATTGCTGTAATGCTCTCATATGCCCTACAGATACAGCTGGAGTTATTAGTCTTATATCCCTTTTAAAACTTTATTTATTTATTTTTAAGTTCCTTTTTAGCTCCTTATTTATCTACCTTCTAGTTTCCTTTGTATTCTTACTGCTTCTAAATTTCGGAATTAACTTGTTCTGCATTATATGTAAAACACTTTAACCCAGCTGCCACACACTTAAAAGCCTACCCCAATTTGTCATACTTAGGCTTTGCTGCATCTATTTAATGTTTGCCCTACTAAAATTAATTGTAACTGTTTTAGTTTTAGAGTATGCTCTTTGCCAAAACACTATGAAATCTATTATATTATGGTCACTAAATCCAAAATAATCTGTCTTTCCTAAATAATGCTCATCTCTGTTCTTTAAACAGGTTTCTGCCATTCATATTATATCAAAGTTATGGGCAACTACATTTAGTTCATTTTGTATTCTTAACACTCCTAGCATTATGGCAAGCAATATTTAATGAATTACTTACTTTATTTTGGCTAATCTGTCTATTTATACTATTGTTTATCTCCTTAAGTAAAGTTTGGAAGCAGACCTCCCCTAAACTCTCTGCCCATCCTGAGCTTAAACAATTCTCAACTCACCTACTCATATGTGTCCCCAATACATTGGTATCCCGTATGATCAAATGTAAACTGTCATGATGGACCAACTTTTACATCTCTGATCTGAACTCTCCTCCCATGCCACTTTTGGGGATGCACACTATCTTCCTAAAGGATACCTGGGAAAAACCTGCCAGTTCTATACCACAATGCAGGCTAACTACCTCCTCTTCCTCTTCCAGTTCAGCAACCCTGAGCTTCAGTTGATAAATCAGCTGGCATCTTCTGCAAATGTAACATTCCTGGAAGTGGACTTTCTTAAAGTCGGCTTACAAACAATTCAAAATCATATAGGAATTGCTTTTTGCTGGCCTCGTTATTATAATTTGTTTGGGAGACCATTAAGCCCTCTTAAATAAAAATTATGAGTTTAGAAAACTACAGTGCCTGTATAATATTCTCAAAAGATTAGAGAGGGCCAGTATTAACTGCTTAACTCTATGAGGGCAGAATATTTTTTCCAAAAAACAGTTTCTGAAAAGCAATGGTTTCAGACAGAAATCAACATAAAACGTCTGTTGCTGCATGCTGTGGCTGCCAGTTTGCGAAGAATGTGCAGCAGTGTTGCCCGGCTGTGTTCACGTGGCTGGGGCAGCAGCAGCAGCGATCATGGTCGCAGTGCATTGCAATGTGGTTTCTACCTCTTGTCATTATTAAGTGGCAGTTCTACCTGATGAACATTGTAGCACAAGCTGGAACCTCACATTTGTTTTCAATCACTTGTATCAAAATCAGAGTCCGACAAGTCATAGTCCAATTCAGAGATAATAGACAAAATGTTTGCAAATGCAAAGTATTTTGCATTACACATTTGCTTTGATCTCTTGTCAGATGTCAGTCCCATTTTTGCCGTTGTTTGTGCCTTGCTACTCACGTGAGTGCAGGAAATCTCGGTCAAACCCATGAATCTAATGTTTCTTCAGACAACGAGAGTCCAACTAAAGCCTAACAGTTGGTTTTGTCACAGTTTACAGTTGATTACCATCGTCAACTCCTCCTTTTGACAAAAGTCAACATCAGCCCTGAAAGAGTTAAGATAATCTCCCTGCTAAACGCTAACTCTCCTCTGCTACTTGACTTACAAGCTTATGCAAGCTGCATAAGTGTTTTTATGTCATACAAGACTTTTCTTTAACAATGTCTTTTTTCTAAGAAATTAACTTTACTGGTTCCATGTTTTTCTAACCCAACACAATTATAATAATAATAATAATACATTTTATTTATATAGCGCCTTCCCCATGCTCAAGGCACTTACAGAATATAAGAAAGAACGGCAGGGTATACAGTATATAGCATTGTACAAACCAGATAAATAAATAAAGAAGATTACGACAGTGAATTCAGAGAAAGAAAGCCTAACAGACAACATAATTGATGGTCTAGCACACACCCACACATACAGGTTACAAGAGCATCTTGACAGAGAAGTAAACTGAGAGAAAGGTAATATAGTTAAGTAGAGCTAAAAGCATTCCTGAACAGATGAGTTTTGAGTTGTTTTTTAAAAGAATTCATGGAGTCAGCTGACCTGATTAATTTCGGTAGGTCATTCCAGAGTCTGGGCGCTATACAGCTGAAGGCCCTGTCACCCATGGACTGTAGATTAGTGTGGGGCACAACAAGATTGCCAGAATCAGAGGACCTTAGTGGGAGAGCAGGCATATAGTGATGGAGAATGTCACTGATGTAGTTTGGCGCGAGGTTATTTAAGGCTTTGTAGGTTATTAGTAGGATTTTATATTTGATTCTGTAAGACACAGGGAGCCAGTGAAGACGGAGCAGGATGGGTGTGATGTGCTTGCTACTGCTGGTTCGAGTAAGGACTCTTACAGATGAGTTTTGAATAAGCTGGAGCTGTGATATAAGATTAGAAGGGGCAGCTGCCAGTAGGGAATTACAATAATCGATGCGGGATGTGATAAAAGCATGGACAAGTTTCTCAGCATTAGAGAAGGATATGTTACGGAGGTGAAAGTAAGAAAGTTTCTTAATGTGATTTATGTGGGCAGAATAAGAGAGGGAGGCATCAAAAATGACACCAAGATTCTTTACAGTAGAGGCAGGACTGATGAAATCACTGCCAAGATTGACTGGGAAGGAGCTCATTTTATTAAGCTGCATTTTAGTCCCAATTTGCAGGAGTTCAGTTTTGTTGCAATTTAATTTAAAGAGTTCTGCTCCATCCAGGTTTTAATTTCACTAAGGCATGTTGTGAGCTGAGAAAGCTCTGATGAAGTTCCACTTTTAACATTGAAGTGGAGTTGAGTATCGTCTGCATAAAAATGATAACCCAGTCCATAGCTACAGATAATATGGCCAAGGGGTAGTATATAAATACAGAAGAGAAGAGGGCCGAGGACACAGCCATGAGGGACTCCTTGTGTGACTGGCGTTGAGCTGGACCTGCTGTTGCCAAGACTAACAAACTCTTGCCTATCAGTCAGATAGGACTTGAACCGCTGGAGGGCAGTGCCAGAGATACCCAGCATGTTCTCCATTCTGGACAATAGAATGTCATGTCTGACAGAGTCAAATGCTGCACTGAGGTCTAACAGAATTAATATGCTGGTTTTTCCAGAGTCTGCTGCAATAAGCAAATCATTGGTTACCCGTAGCAGAGCAGTTTCACAGGTGTACCGCACCCTGAAACCAGACTGAAAGGGTTCCATCAAGTTATTAGAGGTTAAGTAACTGGTGAGTTGGGAAGCTACAACATGCTCGAGAACTTTTGACAGGAAAGATATGTGGGAAATAGGCAGGAAATTGTTAAGATTGTCAGCATCAAGACAAGACTTTTTTAACATTGGGGTTACAGAAGCAATTTTAAAAGTGAGCGGCACAAAGCCAGTGTCAAGGGATGAGTTTATTATTGTTGTAACAGTTGGGATTATGGCATGAAGGCATGATTTAAGTAGTGTGCTGGGGATGTGGTCCAGTACACAAGTAGATGGCCTCATTTTACAAAGCAGGTTATTAACAAATGCAGATGTGACTGTTGAGGACTTAGAGAAGGAGCTGGATGGAGTGGGAAAACAGGGAGAGATATAAACAGATGATGTATTTATGTTAGTTGAATTATTTAGATCTTTAATTTTGTTATGGAAAAAGTGGAGGAATTCCTCACAGACTTCAGTAGAAGAGGTAGTTGGGCCAGATGCGGGTTCGAGTAGTTTATTAACTACAGAGAACAAAACCCTTGGATTATCGTGGCTACTTTCTATTATTCTGCCATAATGGGTGTTCTTGGCAGAAGTTAGTGCTTTTCTGTGAGATCTTTGGTGGTCAGAGAAAGCCTGGATATGAACAGTGAGGCCAGTCTTACGTGACATTCTCTCAAGGCATTGGCCAGCTGCTTTCATAGATCGCAATTCTGAATTATACCAAGGAGATGAACATTTAAAGGAAAAATTATAAGTACTATAACTATTTAATTTCCTTCCTTTTAAAAATGTGTCATTTACCTTTCCCTCTAGCACCAATGCTTAATGTTTTTGAGTTAAATAGTAACCTTTTATTAGTACTTTATTGGGAAACCCACTTGATTATTTACTATTAACAGATATGAAGCTGGCTAATTACTTATTTATTGCCTGCCGCTAAAGTTTATTGCTTGCATTTTCTACCAATGTGCAATACACCAAACACACTAGCCCTTGGCTTTGCTCCTGGGTAGTTGAAAAAACAGCAAATATCATTCTAAAGGAAAAAATTCTGAAAAGACATGTACCAAATCTCTTTGTGGCAACCAAAAGCAAAGTTTTAGAAGCAATCAATGCAATTTAATTAAGTTTCACATACAGACAAAACACCACACTACACAGTAAGTACACTAGCAGAGATGATGCGCCAGTGCATAAAGTATTCAGTAAATGTTCTGCATGACAATAAAGAAAAGCTCCAAGCTGAGTCAAATCTCCAAACCAATTTTTTATGATCTTCTTTACTACACATAGTGAAAGATTGTGTGTGATTGTAAGTGTGACATTTTTTAGTGAGTATTGTCTAGTTGTCAACAGAACTGTGTGACGATGCGGGTTCTGCTCCATGCTCCCTTCGGCTGTTAGGGAGCCCTTGAACCCAACACCGTCGGTAATGTCACCGATGAGCTAGACAGTGAGGCAATAAACAATTGAGCAAGGGGATGATGTATAAAAGTGCAAAGTGCACTTCAAATAGAACAAAACAGTGTTCAAAATAAAGTGCTGTGCAGTTCAAATGTCTTCATTAAATAAATAAACAATCCACAAAAAAGCAAGTGAAAAACCAAACGAACAAACGTGGAGGTTAAAATCCATTAGGAAAACTCTTCTAAAAACCACGAGGTAAAAATGTCACAGGAAGTAATATGTTAAAACCAAAAGCCCGGTGTCTTCTGTTTTCATGGCGGCTCCCCTGCTACACCCATCTGGACTGCTCTACAGGAGAGTCGCCTACCTGCAGGATCAGCTGCCCTTCAATCAGGTCCGGTAGCCCTCCGACCCTTGGCTTCATCAGGCTTCCAACCGGGCCAAGACTTTGGACCATTCCCCAGCGGCCAAGGTGCTCACACTGATGCTACACCAGTCCAAAACGTCATCGACTCTCACTGCCTTCTACGGTCAGTCGACTTCTCCACTGGTCACTCTGGCTCCTAAATCGCTCAGCTGGAGTGACTATATATGCGTATATATATACTCTATATATGCGGAGAGGACATGGCAGCTGCAGCCCATTAGCCACAGGAACGATCATGGATGTGGGCAGTCTCTCACCTGTGCACTTAGGTGAGAAATGCCCACACCGCAGATCGCCCTGCGGCTTGCTACAGTTACCACGCCCCCTCACTAAGCTGCAAGTGCGGTGATTATTTATTTAACTGACCATTGCTGGGAGAGCTGTGGACCCATAACACCACAAACTGTGGTAGAGTTCACCATCAGACAGCAACATTCAATAATGTCTGAAGATGCAGCTTAATACTCTGTAACACTCTTTGTTTGAAAGAATGTTTGTTAAGATTTAAGGCGTTTGTTTTCATATTTGGACTTCTGCCCCTTGAAAATATTACACTGCAAGAACTCAGAGAGTCACGGTTGACCTGCTGGATAGCAGTGAATCGGCCAAATGTAGACCACAAATAACATACTCAAGGAATGTACTGCTGAGTCTGGAGTCTGCAAACTTAAGTTTCTATCATGCATGATTCTCTTGGGACATCCACCAACTGCTACAAAAGACCTTATAGTAATCAAATGTGGCAATAAGGAGAGTTGCAGACTGTGATAAAGAGGAAATCATTCAGACAGCCACTTCCAACGATTATACTGGGGAACGTGCAAAGTATTCAAAATAAGACAGATAAGCTTCATGTCTGCATGCAATATTTATTTGAATTTCATCAGTCCTGTTTGATTTGTCTTTCGGAGACCTGGCTAACAGAAGCAGACCCCAACTCTGCTGTTGAACTAGTGGGATTCAGTCTAGTGAGAATGAACCAGAACCTGGATTGTGGAATGTGCTTTAATAATAACTAGATATACTGCAATCTTGCTCATATCATAACAAAAACCCTGGGTATGTACAAAGGACATTGAAATTTTAGATGTTGATCTTAGACCATATTTTTTGCCAAGACAAATCCATCAGATCAGAGGTTTTATTGTTTACATTGCCCCAACCTGCAGACACACAGGCAGCTGCTAGCATCATTCAGAATCATGTTTCTTTAGCCAAGGAACATTCACCAGATCCAGCTAATTTGATTATTGGAGTGCCAGCAATATGTTTTGTGTCCTATGCAAAACAGCGCCTGTGTCAGTCATTGGTATTACCTAGTCTGGGGAAACTCTGACCGTAATATAATACATTTACACAACTTTACACAGTACACGCTAAGACTTTGTACAAAATGAAAGCTCATGTATTGAAAGTTTCAGCATGTACAGAAATCACACTTGAGGATGTTATTTCACAGTTCACTTGTGCAAAGCAAGGTAAAGTTCACAGGCCGGATACCATTAGTTGTAAAATACTACAGGTATACTCTAATCAATTAGCGTGACCTTTTTCAAGTTGTTCCAATGGCCTCTAAATAAGGGAGTCATTCCAGATCTCTGTAAATGATCTGTGATTTTCCTGGTGTCCAAGAGCAGTAAGCCAAAAGAAATGAATGATATGTACCCAGTTGCATTAACATCTATTAATTTAAAACTGCTTACTTCCGGAGATTTACCACCATCTTTATCTACACCAGCTCACCTTTTATACAGGAATGGAATGGAAGATATGCTGTTGGGTTGGCTTAACAATGTCCCTGATCATCTGGAACAAAGTAAAAGCTTCATTAAGATTGTGTTTATATATTTTAGCTGTGCATTTAGTACTATTCAGCCACTTCTATTAGACGATAAATTGTTAGAATTTGGGGTAAGCTCTAAACTTACTATCTGACCTTTCAGTTTTCTTATAAATCACACCTAGAAAGTGAAATTTAGCAACACTGTTTCCTCCATGCAAATCATTTATACCAGAATGGCCCAGGGCTGTGTGTTGTCTTCAGTCTTCTGTATGCATACACTGTATACTTTATTACAAACTAGTGCCAGGCTGCGTTATCAGCCAGTATGGAAATATATATACATGAATATTTACTGGATATTTTTGTATAAAATAACACTGGATAATTAGAATATAGTATGCACAGAAATAGAATGTTTAAATTGATTAAACACTTATTTCAATTAAGCACTTGTGTAATTCTGCGCCTTATCTATCTATTATAAAAAGAAATCCTGTCCCCTGTCCTGATAGTCCATTATATGTGATAATCTCGAAAGACATTTTAAAGACCCGCGAGACCAAGGAGACTTGCCACGGTGCGTCTCGCGGGGACCGTAAACATGAGACGCACGGACGTGGGCCAGAAATAAAAGACAGGTATTGCTTTTACAATGTCACGCGAGACCAGGCAGTGAGCCATCATTTAAAACAAATTAACAGACCTCTAAGCTAGCAGTTGTTGGATTGCTTTTGGCAGGCAAGCATCATGTGTTCCCAGCTCTTAAAACAACGACATGCGACAGGCAGAAGAGGCAGCTAGCAAGCAACAAAAAGACAGCAAATGATCCAAAGGCATATCCTTAACGTACGTTCAGCCGCAACACCCTTCACAACATGAGCAGTATTATACGTCTGGGAAGAAAGAGATGTAACCTCGCGTGGGGCAGGAAATAAAGAAACAAGTATTGTTTTTACAAAAGTTTTTAAAGTAAAAGTGAAAATAATGCATATGTAACAATTCCCAAGAAAATGACAATCTCTTTAAATTGTAGATTGCCTGCCTAAGGTAAAGTCATCCCTGATGAATGGGGACGTGGGAATGAGGGGTTCTTTCATCAGATTAGCGCTATTTCAGATGTTGAAATGTTAAAATGGGGGAGGCAGCTTGATGAATGAGGTCTCCGGGACATAAAACAAATCCAAATCATATTATGTGATATCATCTAATGTGAAATTCTACTCCGTACTTCTAGAATTTTCATTTTTATACTGTATTGAGGATTTATTCTGTTCTATGTATTGTACTGTATGGCTCAGAATTAAAAGACAATGAGTAAAATGACAAAGTAGAACTTCATAAAGACGTTTACAAACGTTGGCACTAAACACATGCAGAGCAGGTTAGAGACTATGAAACCAGTGAAATTAGAAAGGCTAAAAAAAAAAAAAAACGGCGCTACACATGTGGAGAAAGTTAAAGGATATGCAAGTAGGAAAATTAGAAAATATAAAAAAAGAAAGTAAAGATCGCAGTAGCACAAACAAACAAACTGCCTCATTTAACTATGCACCAGTCTAACTTTGGTTTTGCACAATAATTACTACACTATTGCACCTTAACACTTAATCCTACTTTATTCACATAATTTTACTTATTTATTATGTTCTACTATACTGTTATCTTTCAATCTATGACTTTTTGTTAATCTAACTGATATTCTTCTAACTTTGCACAGTTTTTGATAAGCAGATCAGGATGCATTTCACTGCATGTTGTCCTGTATAACTATGCATGTGACAAATAAAGAATCTTGAGAATTTCAAAAACGGAGTTTACCGCACATGCATTTATTGGTTACTTTGTTAATGTATATATATTTATCTGTCTGCTTATTTAAAAAGCTAAAATTACCCCAGGAGTCAAAAACATTCTGTCTAGCCCTTGTACAAAAACCTAGACAAAAGCTGGGGTATGACCTTGGTAACCCCATGTACCTTTGGAACTGTGAGAGGAAAATAGCACGACTTTACAGACAGGAGTCCAATGCAGAACTCTACTTACTTTTTTACTTTGTAAAAAAAAATTATTAACTGCTGATGATGTAGATCGTTTTGTCTGTGCTGAAATTCCAAACAGAGAAACCTGTCCTGATCTCATTAGAAAGATTCAGCATATCGGGACTCGCAAGATTCCAAATATTGTTTTTACAGAAGTTCTGAAATAAAAGTGAAACTAATGAAACAGCAACAATTCAAAGAAAAAAAATCTTAAAAGTGTGTATCTGGAAAACCAAACACGGGGGTTGGCAAGCGAAGCGAGCAGGGGGCGAAGCCCCCTAGTAAGATATTATTTTTAAAGCATATTGTAATCTCACCACCAATATGGGTTAAGAACTGAATTGCGCTGAGCCTTAGATTGTTAAAATAATGAAAGCCAACACCTAATTAGGAGAAGAAACCATCAGCCCAAAGTTTTTCATCCAGCGGTGAACAGTTGGAACACGAGTTTAGCGAACCATCAAAAGGCACAGAAGCAACTGAAAACATCTCAACAATAATGAACTCATCGCTTAACATAAATTCAATTTGTTCTCAGTGTCCTGCAAGATTTACTGTTTGGTTTTTCTGGCCATCAATAAGGACAACGTCACTTGCCAAAAATATATAGTTAACTTAGAGCTATTAGGGAAAATACATGCTTATGGGAACCACATTGGAAACTTAGAGCCAATTGAGCAACTTGGGTGAAAACAAATGTGATTTTTTTTTTTTTTTGATGAGCAATAAGGTTGGGTGTGGTTAACTCACAATCACAGTTTCAAACATTCCCAGCAGATGCTGTGTTTTAGTCAACTGATTAACTTGATGCTGTGTTTGTGTTTCAGTCTACTTATCATTTGAGTGTGCTGTGAGAATAACTAAGACTGTATTGCACACTGTCTTCTCCTTACTCTTCCAATCACTCTGTCTGGTGAGAGAAGTTTTTCATCCTTAAAGCTGATTAAATCTTGTATTTGTGATCTGTCATGTGCCAGGAGAGGCTTTCAGCCTTAGCTCCAATTTAAATAGAGATCAGTGTTCAAAGGTCTTTGGTCCTGGAGGACATAGTTGCTGCATTTGCTGTAGGCCTAAAACCTTTATGAGCAATTTTTTGGTTTTTCATAATTTTTTAAACATTATGATGTGCAGTTTGTATTTATTTTTATTACAATGTGCACCTTGTATTTATTTTGCATTTTATTTGCTTTTTTGGAGGGCCCCATGGAGTTTATTGCCTGGGGGCCCCAGACACCCCAAAATCACCTCTTTATGTATGTTAGCACAAAGCTATTTTTCCTGACTGAGTAACTGAATAATTTCTGTTAGATTTTAGCCAAAGTTTTCTAATTTTTGTCTTATTAATTCCTATTTCAGATATGTGTATTTGTGTGCAACAAGCACTAAAGTAAAGCATAATGGAACAAAGCACTGGAATAAAGCACACCCATTTTATCTCATATAGTCCATTGAGTGAGTACTGCTGTTAGACAAGGCAATTGGAACAAAACAACTACAAAATCCTTGAGATCTGTTCTTGCCCTACTCTCACTGCCTGTCCATGTGCTGTCCTAATGCTCTCATTCATTTTCTGACTTTTCTGATATTTTTCTATTGCTTGATCTTTTTCCTCTCTTCTCAGTCCTTCTGCAGTGCTCAGATTCATGCGTTGCAACTAGCCTACCATTATATATTCATTTTCTGGCATCATCTGTGGGTATTTAATTTGCACAGTATTACAGCTGCACTTCTATAGCAAGAATGTTACATTATGTAAATATTTTATGGTTATATCATTTACAGTTTGTAAATCTGTGTAACTGCAGCCTGTATTCACTGAGAGTGCAATATAAGAATACACTTAATTGGAAGTTCTCTTTAACATCTCATGCTGCTACATCTGCAACTTGTTTTTAACTCATCAAAAATAAAACCGCTGTATATAAACTGATTAGTGTATTGAAATTGATGTAAAAAGTCCCATTACAAAAAAGCAAAGCAACAGAAAAAAAGGAAAAACAAGGATCAGGAGATGGAAAAGTCACCCAAAAAGCTCAAGTGGTGTTAAAGCCTGGTGTTACTTGATTGCAATGGGAGCAGCATCACCAACACAAGTAAGAAAATGGTGTCATCTGGGCAAAATGGTGGCACTAAAATATATAAAAATAACAATTTAAATATTATGGTTATTTGAAAATGTAAAAACTATTGTGAATCAAGTAAAAAGAATAAATTGTGTCAAGGTCAAAATGAGTCATGATTAAAGCTATAATAATTTAGTTAAAGTAGTTACAACAGTAGTGTTTGGTTGAATTAACTTAGTGATTCAGAAATGAATCACAAATATTTTATCTGGGCGTGTCTACTAATCTGCTGTATAATGCCACAAAAGGAAATAACAAATCACAATTTTTAAATACTACTTGAACATGGGTTTAGTACAATTAAGCAAAGATTATGTTATCATATAAACAATATTCCCTGTTCTATTTTTATTTACTCATTTATTTCAAATTTTACTACAAAAACAAATAACTTAAAGTTCTGTTTCCAGTAAATGAGTTTTTGCATGAGAAAGTTGGGACAGTAATATTTTTAGAGAGGCCCAGAATCCCAGTGTTTTAAGACCTTCCCAAAAGATATTTTATATCTGAATTTGGCTGCACTGAAAATCCAAACAATCCGTGAGTAAAGTCACAGACGGAAATTCCAGAAGTCTTTGTGACTTATATTAACAAGCAAGCAGTTCTCAAATGATTTCATAAAGGAAATATTCCTCTGCTGTTTTCTTTTACAAATCTAAAGTATATAAAAAAGGAGTCTTGCATTAGTTTTATTCCAACTTGAGATAAAAGAAAGTAGAAGCTAAACAAATGACCGCTTTTTTAATTTTATTTTTTGTATAACATACAGGTTATAAAACAGTATAATGTTAATGCTTCATTCCCCTTTACATGAAATGGATCATCTGCTCACTTTGATAAAAATATGTAACTTCAGGTTTTCATGCAGCAGTGCACCTTAAAGCTTTTACACAGCATTCTCTTTTTGTATATTATGATGCCCCATGTGCCTGCAGCCTTGGCACTGCTTGCTTTCCAGAGCATTGATAGCCAGAACTGAAGATGGACCAAGGTGAGGGAGAAAACAAGCTTGAGACCTGCTAGTCACAAGAATAACAGTTTATTGAAAACATTGAAAATACAAAGTGCTTTCCAAAAGTGCAAACAGTGCATGACCCAAAGCACAAATAATCTAGTTAATAAATAATCTATAAAATCATGTCATAAAATCTAAATCTGGGTCAGAGGGTGTTTGAAATGCATGATCTCATAAAAGTTAAAATCTGCATCGGAAAGGTAAAATTACAAATGTTCTTTCTTACTCAATCCCAGTCCTCATCAGGACCCTGGGTATGAACACAGCCTGCTGCATCCCCATCGATCTGCCATGTCAGCTGGTACCCAGAGCTACCACCTCTATCGGTCACCAGAACTCTAAAGTACTGCTGCTACCCCCACCTTCTATCAGCTTCTGTGGCCTCACTCTCCCTCCCACCTGCTCTGCATTTCAGTCCGTCAGTTGTCGAAAGCCCATCCACCTCTAGAGTTCACCTAGCCTTCTATCCGGCATGACACAGACTAATCAGCAGTCAGGACGCTGTTCATCTTGTCCTCTTCCATTTACCTCTCTCATCAACAGTGAACGCTTTTTCTTCTAATTTTGTCTTTCCTTTTCTTTATATTTTTTTTCAGTATTTCTATTGCACTAAATCAACTCCCTTTGATTCTAAAATAAATGTTAAGCTGTGCTGCTGTTATCTGGCAATCATTAAATAACCCAAGTATGTGTGTGTTCCACACCAACACGGGTTGTGTTGCAACTGCTAAAATGATTAAAAGGAATTAAAACAATCCACACCATGTCTCACCACATATATTCAACACAATTCACTTGAATTTATTATACATGTCCCTTCCAGTATCATGAAAAATGTATGTTGCTAGTGCCACAGGTTCTGAAACATCAAAAGAAAAATGATAAAGTACATGTTATAATTAAATGCTGTAACGGACACAATTATGTCTTTCTAAAATTGACAGTAAACAGAATTATGGCAAAATATATAGTGTATTATGAAATAAATGCACAACAACATCAAATTAACAATGTGAACATCAAGAATCAAGAACTATGGATTAGACTGCAAACACAGAGACAACAAAAAGGTCAGAAGTAGCTGTGTTATCTTATAATTGTCAGGTCCTTTGGAATTGCTGGAACAATTCTGTGCAGTAATGTATGTTTTTTCACTCTGCTGTATAGTGGTATAAGAACAGTGGATACCAATACTAACTGATTTAATTAGGTTAATTACTGGCACTAACATGGACTGGAAGGAATATTTTGAATTTGTTTGAATAATCTCATGATAACTGCATATTACCTTTATCAATCTACAGAGCACCTTCAGCACAAAGCTAATTCTACAATATGCTCCAGGGAGCACTACTGTTTTCTTTTATTTCTTTTCTTCTTATCAGCTGCCATTATATGTTACAAGATATCATCTGGATAAATAATGTTTTTCTATTATTTCACTTTATTCATTTAGATCGAAAGTATAATATTCTCAAACTCCTGTGTACTACTTCAAGGTGGTTGGTGCCGGTGCCTTTCTTGGCAGCATCATATGTACTGTAAATGATAAACTAGCCCTGCTAGAGCCCAGGCCATTACAAGACCATCTAATGCATACTGTATGTCCATATTTAGACATTTTACAAGGATAAATCAACCTAACATCACCATTCTTGGTATGTGAGAGAAAATATATGCAGATGTGGACTGTCTGATATGAATGTGGAATGTATGCATCTCATTCATAAAGACAGGATATGGGAATTAAACTCAGAATGCAAGATTCGAGAGACTGCAGCAACAGTCACACTACCAACATACTGCCCTCTTATTAAATTTGTCATAAGCATATTTATTTTATTATACATACTGTACTTGAGTGTTATTTCTGCTATAAATGATGTTCAGTATTTTTTCAAGTCAAAGTTATTTCTTCACAAACCTGCCATGTATGCATTTGCCATGTGAAATTGTGTTCTAAAGTTAAGCGTAGTCTATGAGTAATGGCAGAGTGGTGGCTCTGAGGCTAAGGAGCTGCACTGGCAATCGGAAGGTTGCTGGTTTGAATCCCGTAAATGCCAAAAGAGATCAAAAGAGATTCTGCTCTGTTGGACCCTTGAGCAAGGCCCTTAACCTGCAATTGCTGAGCACTTTGAGTAGTGAGAAAAGTGCTATATAAATGCAAAGTATTATTTATTATTATGAGGCATGGAGGAAAAGCTTAAAAATTTGAAAATAAAGGGATCTGGAAATAGTCATTTTATCACATATTCCTGGTAATACTCAAATGAATGAATCAATGAATGCCATTTTTGCCATTGCATGTGAACATACAATGAAATTTGCTGTCTCTCTTTAAAGAAAAGTTATTCATCATACACTCCACTTCTACTCATATACACATACTTTAGTTATAAATAATGTTAAAAAAATGAAAGTAAATTGGTTATATTACATGTAAAATGAAATTATTATAATGACATAAAGGATAGGGGGTGTATGTTTACAACAACAACAACAACATTTATTTATATAGCACATTTTCATACAAAAAGTAGCTCAAAGTGCTTTACATAATGAAGAAAAGAAAAATAAAAGACAAAATAAGAAATTAAAATAAGACAAGATTAGTTAACATAGAAAAAGAGTAATGTCCGATGGCCAGGGGGGACAGAAAAAACAAAAAAAAAACTCCAGATGGGCAGCCACAAGACCGCCCAGTCCCTCTGGGCATTCTACCTAACATAAATGAAATAGTCCTCTTTGTTTTTAGGGTTCTCACGGAAGAACTTGATGATGATGGTCATGCAGACTTCTAGCTTTTAATCCATCACTGTTGGAACATCACGGTGCTTTGAGTAGATGGTGATGGTGCAAGCCACCACCAAAAGGACACCGGAAAAGGAAACAGAAGAGAGAGTAGGGGTTAGTACAGATTTTAAAGCCACCATGAATAGTTATTATAATGAATTGGATATACAGAGTATCAGTTTAGTTCTTTAATGAGTGTTGAATAAAAACTATTCCTTAATCTGGAAGTGTGATTCTTCAGGGCTCTGTAGCGTCTTCCAGTAGTAATAAAACAAATGATGGAAAGGATGAAAATTATCCTTTCTCAGGTAGCAAGACCTATAGGTAAACTCCAGGATAGACAGAGAGAGTCCAATAATCTTCTGAGGCATGTTAATAACTCTCTGTGAAGCTACTTGGTCTGCTGCTGCACAGTTTTCATACCAGGCCATTATACAGTATATCAGTATGCTTTCCACTGAGCAGTAGTAGAAAGATTCCAGTTACTTTGTAGAAAAGTTGTTCTTCTTTAGAGTTCTGTAGAAGTAAACTCTCTGATGAGCCTTCCTGACCAAAACTGTGGAATTTACAGTCTATCTAAGATCTTCACTGATAGAAATGTCCAGAACTTGAAACTACTGACACTCTCCCCTTATTTTCCCCTTATTTTCAGTGGCAGTGGCTCAGTTGAATGCCATCCAAAATCCATAATAAACTCCTTTGTCTTTTTGATGTTCAAAGACAAATTATCAGCACAACATTCACTCAACTTGTAGACCTCATCCCTATAGGCTGTCTCATTACTGTCAGAGATAAGTCCCACTACCGTTGTATCATCTGCAAATTTTATAAGCATATTTGTGGAGTGAATAGGTGTGCAGTCATACATATAAAGTGAGTAGAGGAGGGGACTGAACACACAGCCTTGTTGTGCTCCAATGCGATTACAGAGAAAATCCTTGATTGAAGCACACATTTAATTGCTAAAAACCAAGTCCAGTAACTTCCTCACCAACCTGCTGGGACAACAGTGTAGAATACACTGCTGTAGTTAACAAAAAGCATCCCCACATACATCCCCTTTTTCTCCAAATGGGTCAATGCAATGTGAAGAGTTATATTTATGGCATCCTCTGTAGATCAGTTTGACCTGTAATCATACTGGTGCTTGTCTTTGGTTTGGAGAAGAGTGGATTTGATATGTTTCAGAACTAGCCTTTCAAAGCATTTGGATATGATGGGTATCAGTGCGACTGGTCTGTAGTCATTCAGAGACTTGATATTAGTCTGCTTTGGCACTGGGATGATAGTGGCAGTTTTCAGACAGGCTAGAACAGTAGCACATCCTAAGGAGAGGTTAAAGATGTTAGTAAAAACCTCTGCCAATTGGTAGGCACAGTTCCTGAGCACCCTTCCTGGGATCACATCTGCACTTGCTGCCTTCTTGACATTGACAGTTTTCAACACTCACTTACTCTGCAAAGTAAAAAATGCTTGGTCAGCAATGTCCAGCTGAGATGTAGCTACAGCTACTGCACATGGTCCTTTCTCGAATCGGGCAATTCAGATCCTTAGCAAGAAGGGCATTGGATCCTGTCCGTAAATCTCTCCCATTTTTAAAGTTGGTTATCTGCTGAATACCGTGCCACATATGAGTCAGTTCCCTAGATTTAAAGTGATCCTCAATCTTCTCCCTATATGCAGCCTTCACTCTTTTTATACCTTTCTTGAGGTTATGTCTGGCATCCCTGCACAGGTCTCTATTGCCAGATCTATAGGCTGCATTGCAGTCCTTCAGGAGAACATGAACCTCCTTTGTTATCCATGGTTTCCTATTTGTGAATACATTGACATGTTTGTTAATGATAACATTTTCAATACAGTTCTAGATGTAAATCAATAAAGTTGATGTATTTTCCTCTATATATCCTTAGTGGAAAACAGACTCCCGTTAGTGCTTTGAAAGCAGTCCTGCAATTGCTGACATGCTTCCTCTGGCCTGGTTTTGATTGTTCTGTTAATGATTTGTTGTTTCATAATAATAGGACAATAAGCTGGAATTAAAAAAGTGACAAGTGATCAGACTGTCCAAGATGTGGAAAGGGTATAGCTCTATATCCTTTGGGAACTTTTAAATACACACAGTCCAGTGTGCTTTCCCCTCTGGTTGAGCATTTAACATGTTGTTCAAACCCTGCAAGCACATTTTTCAAATTGATGTTATTAAAATCACCGGCCACAATAAAAACCCAACAAGGGTATGCATTCTGTTGTTTGTTTATTATTGATAGCATGCACTCAAGTGATGTATTAACATTTGCTTCCGGCTGATTATACATGGCTATAATAACAACAACAGAACTCTCCCGAGGTAGATAAAAAGGTCTACACTCAACTACTAAAAACTCTGCATCAGGGAGACAGCATTTATCATTAATATCAGTATATGTATACCAGTTATTATTTATGTAAACACACACATCACTTCCATGGCCCATACTGGATTCTTTGTCTCTGTTGCTGCAGTGGGTAATCAGCTTAGCTCAGTAGCTGAGTCTGGTACACCTGGATGTAGCCAGGTCTTTGCAATAATCATCATACAACTGTTTTGGATAGGTGACCATTATGATAAACAAAGTCTAAGCTCATCCAATTTGTCCTTAAGAGACTTGATGTTTAAGACGAAGAGACTGGGTAGCGGTGGCCTATGTGGAATCCTCCTCAGCCAAGCTAGAGTGGTGGCTCAACATTCTCATTTTTGCTTCTGCTCTCTCTGCCGCCTTCATCATCTGCTGCTCAGTATGATGATCCACGGAGGCCCCGGTGCTCTAGTAATCTCTAATGAAATCTGGTGAGTATGATAAAAATCTCCAATATCGTATTGTTTTTTCGTTGACCCGATGCTAATCAATGATTCCCAAGTGTAATGGATCAGTTTCAGTGCACCTGAGCTGATTTCCAAAGACATGATTAAAAACAAGATACATTTCCATTTAAGAGAACTTCTGGCCTCAGCCTCCGAGTGCACCACCATATCCGCCTTACTTTTCATATGGCAAGGATACATTTTCTATTCGCTTGCATGAATTCTCAAGTAAATATGAAAGTAAATCAAAATTAAACCAACCAAATGGTACGAAAAGTGATTTGGTCTGTCGGGAGGAAGCTACTCCCTCTGGAGTGGTTAAAGGTTGTTGCCCATGAAGACTAACTGACGAGCTTATTGCTTATGGCTGGTCTTCTTTTAAAATGGCTGAATCTCATAATAATAATGGTATTTTTTTGTTTAAAAATGACATGTATAAACCATTTTACATTGTGTGTGTAATCTGAAGATACAAATCAATACATTACAAATATATTGCATTGCAAAATGAACACAATTGTTAAGTTTTAAAGCTTTTCCTTTATGCCCCGCCCCATAAACTGCAATGTAAAGCACCAGATGGAGTAAGATATTTATTTTTTAATTTATAGAAAGCAATTAACTTTAGAACACAATTTCATGTGGTAAATTCATATATAGCATTTTTGTGAAGAAATAACTTTGACTTGAAAAACACCAGTTATCCTTTAATATATGCTGGCAACTTTAACATTGCAATTTCCTCCTGGGATTAATAGATAGATAGATACGGTCCATCTATCAAACAGAGCAGTCTTCGTCCGACCCTGTGACAAAATGATGACAATTGGTTGAAAAACAAGGATTTTATTACAACTAATCATATCAGACAGTTTCAAGTTATTAGATACTACATTACAAAACAATAATGGAAAGAATAAATAAATATATGTCCACATTGGGCACCTAGCAAAAGAAGGGTTCAAACCCTGTCTCCTTGCTTGTGTGGCTGGTCTCCTTCCTCACTTCTTAATTTGTCTCTTTCTGCTTTCTCCTTCCAACTTTAACTAGCAGCTATATCACATGCACTTCAGAACAGGACATCCACCTGAGACTAACCATGTTCAGGCCCAACCAGTACTTGGATGGTAGACCAACCAGAAAAAAGTTTGAATTGCTTCTTGAAGAGGTGAGGTCAGCAGGAAGTGCTTACCCTGTGGTCTGAATGTGGATCCCAATGCTCCAGTGTAGTGATGGGGAAACCGTGCTGTAAAAATGGTGTCTTCCTTCTAATGAGATGTAAAACCAAGGTCCTGACCCTCTGTGGTCATAAAAGATCACCAGGCATCATTCGTAAGGAGAAGACAAAGTATAGAAAGTTAAAAGCAGCGTAGTATTTATTACATGAATAATAATATCAAATAGAACAAGGAATAATAGAAAAAAGATTGATAGTAAAATCTGGATATATCTATAGTCTTTAGAAAAATACTTATGAAAGTTAAAGATGTCAAAGATGAATGTTTTAGAGCAGTGTAAATTTAGTAATCGATATTCAAGAAATCCTTCAGCTAACAATCAAATGAAAATGGTTGCACATTGCTGGTGCACTCTCCTGACGTCTTCTCCTCTTGATGTCGCTCTTGCCCTTTTCTGATGTTTATACTCTGATGAGGCATATTTTTTATAAAATTCCACGGAGGATTTGCAACATGTGATTGTTACATACTCTGATTGGCTGGCTGCCAATATGATGGATGAATTTGCTCAAACTCTTTAATCTGTTTGAGCAGTCAGTTTCCCAAACAATAAGGTTTTTGATGTTTTAAGAACCTGCTTATCCCAACATGTAAACTGGTTTGACCGTTTCTAGTGCCACAGCATCTCCTTCTGTTTGCAGGTTGTAAAGTAATCAGGTGCAGCTTGAAACATCAGCATGTCTTCCAATCCCAAGCTGTAAACCAATTTAGTCCTGGTGCCACAGATGTTATTGTGATTGATACTGGTAAAATTCAGGACAACAGAATGCTTTGATGTTAAGGCTGTCCATGCATATGTCTTGTATTTAAGTTCATCTTGTTTTGTCTTGAGCAAATTATAATGGAAATATTGAGAAACATTTGGAGATTTTGCACACCACAACAGCCCTAAACACCAGAATTAATCCTGCCACTTTTGCCAGCAGTCATATCATCAATAAACATTAGTGACTGACTTGCCTTCACAGCCATGCATGATCATGCCATAAAATTGCCTCCACTATTTTTCACAGATGATGTGGTATTCATCGGATTGTTCCAGAATTGGACAGGCTTTTAAAAAATGTTTTCTGGCAAAGTCTAATCTGTCCTTCCTATGCTTGAGGTTTATCAGTAGTTTGCACCTTGTGGAAACCCTCTGTCTTTACTTTCTTCTCTTGATTGAAGGTTTGGCTAAATATTGTGAAGGGGTGGTTCTTTAGCAAGGACAGAATTCTGCAATCATCCAGCACAGTTGTCATCTGTGGTTTTCCAGACCTCCTGGTGTTGTTGAGTTCACCTGTGTGTTCCTTCTTTTTAAGAATGTACCAGATGATTGATTTGACCACTCCTCATGTTTCTGCTATCTCTCTAAAGGGTTTGTTTTGTTTTCTCAGCCTAATGATGGACTGTTTTTACTTGCATGGACAGCTCTTTGGACCTCATATTGAGAGTTCACAGTGACAGCTTTCAAATGCAAATTCCACACTGGGAATCAATTACAGACCTTTTACCAACTTATTACTTAATGCAATAATGAGGGAACTGCTCCCACCTGGCTATGGAACAGCTTGTCAGTCAAATGTCCATATACCTTTGAACCCCTGGAAATGGGGGGCTAGGCAGAAAAATGTCTGTCATTCTTAAATGGCTCATATGATATTTTTGGCAAACCCCTTAACCTAAAGCTGAAAGTCTACATTTCAGTCACATAATGGTTGCTTTATTTCAAATCTTTTGTGATGGTGTACAGAGCCAAAATTATGAAAACTATGTTATTGTTCAAATAATTATGGACCTGACTATACCTGGGATAGCACTTTATCTGCAAGTCCTTCCAATTGACACCAAGGTGACGTCATCTTTACCCCTAACTACATGCATAGTTGCAAGTCTCAGACTCCTTAGCCTGAATGTTTTCATGTTTGTAATTGGAGAACCTCTTAGTACCCAAGACAGATTAATAACTTACAAAAGCATATACATCCTTATATTCAATTATTGTCTTGTTAAATTTGATTAATACAAATTAGCATTACAACTCTCACAGACTTCTCACAGCAAAGCTTTAAAACAGTTAAAAAATATTTGGCAAGCACAGCAAAGTGATGTGGTGAATTTGGAAGTTCACGGTACCACCCTGTACCTTATAGTTTCAATGTCATGAAGGGATACTCCATCTTTACTGATAACTCTCAAAACTCCAAACTAATAACAGATTTGTAAAATGGTGCCACAGCTTGTGACCAACCACTCAGCACAATTCATCGCCCTAGCCCCCGCATAATAGTTCCTGATTGAACAAAAAATACAAGTCTGGAGCTAAAAACAATATCAGGAACTACCTACCTGGGACTACAAATGGCTGCATTCTTGTGTAGGGAATGCTACAAAAGTTCCTTAGTTTCTAAAAAGTCTCCAGTTCCAGAAAAAAGTTCATGTGGTGGGAAAGCACCTAACAAATGTTTTCAAGTCTGCTAGTATAAAGACTATTATATGTCAGTTGCTCAAAGCAAGGAATTAAACATTTTTCTTGTTGGGATCTGTAGGATTTTAAATGAGAAAAATTATTTTCTTCTAGAATCCTCAGTCATAAATGTCTTGTACAAAGGCAAACATGGCCCAGTATCAGATGTTAAAGTATAGGAATTACATAAAATGAGCCAAAAACCTTATCATAGTGTCGGCATGTAATATTCTTAGCCTGCAGAGAAATGCATATATCTTCTTAAAAAAGTGATATGATATGTATTATTACCGTACATGAGGAGTCTGATATACAAAACAGAATGGGAGTGTAAGAGGAAAAATGTTAGTTTTTGGATTAAGATTAAACTTAATCACTGCACTCCAAAATCACTGCCAGTCATCCTAAAACTGTTAAATTCTATCTTTTAAATGACATAAACTTTGAACATTTAGAACAATGAGTAGAAAAGCAAGATTAGACTATATACAAAAACTCACTTTTTTTAATTAATTTTTTAAAAAGCATGAACAGCAGATCTATAGCCTTGGGTTGCATAAAATGTGTTAATTCTACAGTCATATAGTAGTAGTAGTGTCAGCCATTTCCAAACACTTACCCAGAGTAGGATATGTGGACCCGGAGTAGTGAAGGTGTTATTTTGGAAAAACTCTTGCTTATAGCAGAATTTTTATGGTGTGGTTACGTCAAACATAAGCCGAGTCTGTTTAATGAAATTAAGTTTTCAGTGGTGACATTCACTTTAGTGTATGCATATTTAGGATGCATCCACTTATACTGAGCTCACTCTACATGAAAACAATCTGTTGAGACACGATGCAAAGTGAATAACGTTCACCAAGCAGTAGTAAGCTAGCATGTAGAATATATCTAGTATCTGATACACAGAGGTACCAGACATATTGACTTAACATTCTAGTAAAAAAGGAACAGATTTTTCTTTTTACTTTTTTTGCCTCACAGGCAACGTTTGCTCTTGTCTCAATAGCACCCTCTAGAGACCACAAATGACATATGTGGTGATAGACATTTTTCCATACTGTACCGACCTATTAAAAATGTTGCATAAAGGAGTAGATAGTATCAGCATATCTGGGAAGGTTTATCTAAAAGTATGGTACAGGCAGTCTGAAAAAGTGAAAGTACTGCAGCTGCCAATGGTAACTCAGGAATCTATATTATAGCATAGTATTATTTTAGAAAAAGAAGTTGTGTCCTGTCTTAATCTTTTGGTTTCATTCATATTCAACAATATAAAATAAAATAGTGTTTGGTCATCAGCAGAATAACTGGATATTAAAGTTAAAGTCTAAAATGGAGTGGTAGCTCCAGCCAATGAATCAGGCCAGAACATGTCAGGCTGGGGAGCACTGGTACAGCACGTTGCTGCACCCATCACACAATGAAACAGTTCGGGATCCCAGTTGGCAACCCCCCAGGCAGACACACGGTTCAGTCCCACCTTCCGATAATGACCATCTATCTGCCACAGTCAGGTGTTACATGGGCATCCCCTTGGTCTGGCTCATCCACTCGGGTCCTCAACAATGAGAATCCTGTGAGCCGGATCATCATCAGGGAATTGTGACACATGGCCACATTGACTCTTCCTCACAATGCAGTTAATGTGCCTCATTCGGGACTCCATGAGCAACTGATTGTTCGACACAAAGTCAAACCAGCAGTACCTAAGGATTCTCCAAAGAGACACAGTATCAAAAGAGTCCATTCTTTGTCACAGTTCACTGGATAGTGTTCATGTCTCACAACCATATAGCAAAATAGGGAGCAACGGGACTTTAAAGACTTGGACCTTCGTCTTTTTGCAAAGGTATTGGGAGCACCACATACCCCTTTCCAGCAACCTCATGACCCTTCATGCTTTCCCAATCTGTCTATTGACTTAAAAGGAAGAGTCGCCAAAGACATAAATGTCGCTACCGAGGTAAGTAACCCTCTCAACACGGTCGACACTCTCTCCGTAAACATACACTACTGATAGCTGTGCCCAAGAGGTCATTAAAGGCTTGGATCTTGGTTTTTATCCTGGACACTTGCAAGCCCAGACACTCAGACTCCTCACTTAGTCTCTTGAGAGCCCCAATCAGAGCCTCCATTGACTCTGTGAAGATCAAAGCATTATCGGCAAAATCAAAATCAGTGAATCTTTCTTCACCAACAGATGCCCCACACGAGCTGGACCCCACAACCCTGCCAAACATCCTGTCCGTGCAAGCATTGAACAGAGTAGGAGCTGGGAACACCACTGATGAACCCCAGAATCAACTGGAAAGAGCACCAAAGAGTTCTCCCTCCAGTCTGCATAGCATTCACAGTATCACTATACAGGCCAGCTATGGCATCCAGCAAGTTTGTCCCACAGGTCAGCTTTATCAACTGAGTCGAAAGCTTTACAAAAATTGACAAAAGCTGCAAAGAAACTCTGCCAATATTCACCTATGTGCTCAATGAGAACCCTCAGTGCCAGGATGCAGTCGATGGTAGACATGTTAGGTGTAAAACCAGACTGCTCCAGTCGCTGATAGGTTAGCAAGTGGTCACGAATCCTATCTATACATATTAATAAAAGGCAAAGCCCTCACTGACTCACTGACTGACTGACTGACTCATCACTAATTCTCGAACTTCCGGTGTAGGTGGAAGGCTGAAATTTGGCAGGCTCATTCCTTACAGCTTACTTACAAAAGTTAGGCAGGTTTCATTTCGAAATTCTACGCGTAATGGTCATAACTGGAACATATTTTTTGTCCATATACTCTAATGGAGGAGGCGGAGTCACGTATCGCGTCATCACGCCTCCTACGTAATCATGTGAACTAAAAACAAGGAAGAGATTTACAGCACGAGTCAAACGCGGGAATGAAGGTAAATGACATTAATTTTTGACTGTCTTTTAATACTGTGTAAGCATACATATTAACACATGTGCAATTAAACATGTGCATTTACGGGGTGATTTCTCAGGCTTAAAAGCTCGCCTTTTATCAAACGCGGGAACAAAGGTAACTGACGTTGTTCACTGTCTTTTAATACTGTGTAACCATACATATTAACACATGTGCAATTAAACGTGTGCATTTACGGGGTGATTTCTCAGGCTTAAAAGCTCGCCTTTTACTGAAAAGGTAAATGCAAAACTATTTTCAATCATTCTATGATCTGCTTCTCACAACTGAAGGCACCGTGGCTGATGGTAAATGACGTTAATTTTTGAGTGTCTTTTAATACTGTGTAACCATACATATTAACACATGTGCAATTAAACGTGTGCATTTACGGGGTGATTTCTCAGGCTTAAAAGCTCGCCTTTTACTAAAAAGGTAAATGCAAAACTATTTTCAATCATTCTATGATCTGCTTTTCACAACTGAAGGCACCGTGGCTGATGTTACGTCACTTGATGGCCAACCATAAGCGTTACCTGGTAGGTAACCGGACACTCACTTCACTCCCTTACGGGAATCGAACCTCTGAGGTTTTCTTTTGTTCTTAATTAAAATTTAAAAGCAGTACTTCACCGCTGCTAAGCCCCTCTAGCGCTGACGTCCGAGGTTCGATTACCGTGAGCAAGTGCAGTGAGTGTGTAATTACATTCACGACATTCGTAGTCTGATTCACAATCTGATTGTATGGGTGGTTACCTACCAGGTAACGCTTATACTTGGCCACCAACTCAGGTCGAAGTGATCACTCGAGTAAAGGCAGCTTCACAAAAAAACAGATCCTTAACAAACTGTTATTAGTATATTTTCCCTCAATTTAAAAATGTTTTCTTCTTAATAAAAATTTAAAAGTGGTACTTCGCCGGTGCGAAGCGCGTGGATTTGACCGACTGACACATACAGACATATTCATGAGTGCAGGTACTTCGGAAAGAAAGCACAGTGTAAACCTAAAGTTTAAATTAAGTTCATAGACCTACAAAAGGTTGCCATTCATCTGAGGCAAGATTGCTTTTCTTCTATACAACAATACGTTGCATTCTCAAGAGTGTGCTTGCACGGCTTCGGATATATATATATATATATATATATATATATATATATATATATATATATATATATATATATATATATATATATATATATGTATGTCTATATATAAATATGTAAGCTTATAAGTACTGCCTTACTTCTCTTTAAGAAAGGAAGATGTAATGATACTTGATTTAAACGATTCCATGTCTTCCTGGGTTTGCGTAGCTTATTGTCAATATCTTTACACCTGTTTTTAAGACTTATTTACTGAAACGGGCTTTCACGAAAAAAGTTAGGGCTTTGCTACAGGATACACCCTCCACAAGTTAAGCAAGTAAAAATAAAATATATATTTCTGTTTTATTTAAACCTTTTAAGTTCGTATGCATAGCCCCATTTGGCTGTTTAATTTTTTTTTTTCTTTCTTCAGTAATATTTAATCTCCTTAAAGAAAAAGAACATATCCATTTTACTTTTTTTGTATCTCTTTAGTAATATTTTAGTGTAAAAGGATAACCAGTATTTAAACCTTTTATGTTACTTTATACATTTATTTTACACAATGTTGAAAAATTAATAAGAAAGCTACATATTTTGGCAGCTGCTGCTTTCATTTTCAATGAAATGAAAAAAGCTCTCCAAGACAAAACGTCAATGAAGAAGAAACAGTTTGCACTATCTAAAAATCAGAAACCCTCATTTATAAAAGTTTGCTGCAGATGACTTAACTGAAAATAAATGAATAGTTCCTATGTGTATAATACATATTTATCTATTTTACTTATGCCTTTATTCCACCAACTTACAACATCTGAGGTACAATTTGTTACATTACTTTTGTTTTTTGCAGCACAGGCAGGTGAAGTGACTTCCTCAGGGTCACACAGTGGTGTCAGTACCAGGATTTGAACTGACAAGCTCCGGGTTTACTGAAATATTACTGAACAAAGAAAAAAAACGAAAACGGGCAAATACGGCTATGCATACAGATGTCCATCCGTCCATTATCCAACCTGCTATATCCTAAATACAGGAGCCAATAAGTACATATGTATATATACAGTATATATATATATATATATATATATATATATATATATATATATATATGTGAATGTATGTATGTATATATGTATGTCTATATATATATATATGTAGATATGTAAATTTATATATGTATATATATGTTTATGTGGATGTGTATATGTGTATATACGTATGTATATGTAGATATGTGTATATGTAGATATGTATATATATATATATATGTATATATATGTTTATGTGTGTGTGTGTGTATATATTATATATATAAAAGACAGCAACACTCATAACAATGACAACACAATTACATTGACAATCATGTTACGTTATTTTTAAAATGTTTCCTTTTTTTTTTTTTTCATAACCTCTTTAACACACTACTTCTCCGCTGCGAAGCGCGGGTATTTTGCTAGTTGAGGATAACCCTAGCAAGGACCTTCCCCAGTACCAAGAGCAGTATTATCCCCCTGTAGTTGTCGCAATCTCAGTGATCACCCTTCCCTTTCCAGTCAGTTAGGTTGACACTCGTCTCCCAAATGGAAACAAAGATTGCTTGCAATGCCAGGAGGACTACCTTACCACCAGCCTGGAGAAGTTCACCCGGATACCACAGATCTCTGCAGTCTTCTCTACCCTCAGCTGGCTTATATCAGTGATATTGGGTGTTTCACTGCCAATTGGATGATCAGCCTCAAGAACTGAGGACCAAGAGATGTCCAACATTTTAGCTAGAGGATCAACTTTAAACAGCTGCTCAAAGTAGCCATCTCAGCTGGTCACAGCTGCAGACTCATCCATAATGACCGTTCCATCTCGTTCACTGACTGCAACAATCTGAGGAACATATTCGGATTTGCACAATGCTTCAATTCCTCTGTAAGCAGGATGTGGGTCACTAGGCCATAGATGGTGTGTCACTTGCTCATATATTCCTGTAACAAAAACCTCCTTATCTGCTCTCAGAGCCCTCATGGCCGTCCTTCTCAGTTCTTGGTAGAGACTGGAGTTGCCATAAACCTGTGCACTCCTCTTTATAATATCTATCGTGCCCTGTAAGATGAAACACCTCCTTCTGGGAACACCAGCAACATCAGCACAACCCTCGGCAACCTTCAGGGTCTTGTTGTGGAAGCTCTCCCACATTATATTACAATTGGCGGTTGCACCCAGGTCTACAAATTCCTCACACAAACTGTGTGCAAACTCATTAGAAACAGCCTGATTTTGCAGTCTGGCCAAGTCCAGTCTCTTTCTCCATGTAGGTGGTAGCCTAGGCTCAATCTTCAAATAGCAAAAATGTCTGTGGTCAGAATTCACAAACTGGGCACTGCACTAGACCCTGCAGTTCTGTAGGAGCCTCCAGTGTCTGCCCACAAGGATGTGATCAATCTCCTTCACCCGACCATTAGTATTGGAGTACCAAGTCTAACGATGCGGCTCAGGGCACTGGAACCAGGATCCAGCAATATGCAGCCCCTGACCTTTTGCAAAGCAAAGGAACATGGAGCCACTTTCACCATATTCGATCGGACTGACACAATCCTCATAGCCAGCCCTGTCAATGCCGATGGTCGCATTGAAGTCACCCATGACCTGAGAAGTGTCACCTCGCAGGCACCCATCAATCACTGAGTGAAGTTGGGAATAGTATGTCTCACTCATCAAGACATCACTTACCGCAGTTGGACCCAAGACACCCAGAAAGTGGTTTAAACTAATACGCTAATTTAAAGGCGTGACATCGGACAACATCAGGAAGAGCCGGTCCACCACAACAACAGCTACTTCCTGAGTATGACAGCAATCAGAGTAACCAGATCAATAAAAGGTGTACTCACCTTACTCTCAGGTCTGCATATCTCAGAGAGTGCCGGCACTGCAATGCGGAGTTAAGAACCTCCTCCAACAGGAAGGTGGTCGTCATGCTGGAGAGACAAGATGTTCCACGCACCCACCTGGATGGGCCACCTTCTATTAGGACCTAAGTGCTGCCGTACATCAGGAGATGCCTCTGCACCACACTAGTTCCGATTCCCAATTGGACTGACAATATAAGCTCTCTGGTGGTTACAACTCTTCTGGTGATGAGGCTCCCAAGGGCTTTCCCACATTCCCTTCTTAATGCGAACAGCCTTCCTGTGGGTGGCTGCAGCAGAGCTACTCCCACAGAGAGCAGAAAGGAGTCTTGTATACCGTTTCTGAGCTGTGTGAAGATTTTTATGGTAGTTGAAGTGCCAGTACTGCCACCAACCTCCAAGTTTTCCTTGAAGATGGAGGACCATTTGCAGGGCTGGATGCAGTTTAATGTAATACCCAGGACAGATGCAGAAATTAAATGCATAAGTTAAATCTATGTATGTAATGCATTTTTATTTCTTGATATTTTACTTGATAATTATGATTTTTGAAAGTCTACAGCACACAAGGCTTGTCACTAGGGATGCTCTGATCAGGCTTTTTAAGACCAATAACCATTACTGATTTTCATAGTACTTGATTAGCCAATTCCAATACTGATTCCAATTTTTTTTCCTTTATCCATTTAAACAACTTTTTACACTAAGCTCCTGCATAACCAGATGCATAAAAGACTTATGTCCTATATTAAAGTGTATTTTTATAATTAAATTATAGACCACATGTGTTAATTTTTTTTATTAAACAATGTTGTAGGCTTATTGTTGAGTGACCATAAAATACAAAAATAAATAACATTTCCTTAAAATACATACTTTAACTAATAAAATAATGTGTGCAAAATATATATCTATAATACATATGGCATAAAAGAAAATAAAATGCTTCTCATAATTACGAGCTGTCATATTGTTTCATTTTTTCTGCAGTGTACCTATGTGATACAAGGCTTGATTAAAAAAAGTAGTTTTCACCATTTCACTAACAATAAATTATATATATATATATATATATATATTCACACAATCAAATGATATTGGCAATTAAACACTGCTTAAATGTAAATATATACTTATAGGTTTTAATCATTTCAAGTCATTAATTGCACTACAGCTTTTTGCTGTTAAAATATACATTTACTATATTCATAAAGGTGTGTTATTTCCTTCAGTGTATCAGCTAGGCATTTGTAATTCTTAAGGTGTAATTATAGAATACGGATTACCATTTTACAGTTTTTCTCAGTTGCTTTGGTGCATGACTCACAACAGACTTAACATTTGCATAACAGCAAGTGCATTTCTCAAAACACTTAGTGCAAATGGCAAAACATCATGGATGACCAGCAAAAGCAGGTAACCTCTTCAAAATCCTTAATCCATGCCTCAAAAGCAAGTATTTACATCGCTGAATATGTCAGTGCCATCAAAATGCCAAGTCCATGAATCATCGTCCACGGACATGACAGCCAAAATGTAAAGTCATGTTATCAATATAAAATTGGCACAATCTAAACATTTTCTGATGCACAAAACATCTGAATGACAAGGGCAGGAAACATAAAAATACAAAACACCAATTGCGGGAGATTGATTCAAGAAGAATATTTTATTGATTGCACAGGTATATGGTGACATACCATGCACTGCACTTGGAGTCTAGCAAAAAAATGCATTTCAATACTTTATGCATAACATATGAAATGAAGGAAAAAAAATTACAACATCGAAAACAATATATGCATACTGAAACTCCAAATGCTCTCTACAATTGCTGCTGATCCTGTATATTGGGCCACATGTTCTCATCCACATCACAATGGATATCTTCCTTTGCAATGCAGCATGGAAAGAACCTCCTAGAATGTCTTATCCAGCCTCTGCAGGCGTCAGCTGTTATATCCCCCACACGCAGCTTCCATGGCAGCAAGCAGTGTCATTTATGTATGTGGGTTACGCTCATATACCTTCCACCTCCAAGCTGAGAAGAACTCCTCAATTGGGTTGAGGAATGAGGAGGTAGGAATTCCATCAGCATCCTGGTGTGGTTGGCAAACCATTGTCCGATTAGGTTGGAGTGATGGAAACTCACATTATCACAACTGATCACATACTGTGGTACATTTTCTTGACCAATCTCCTCTTCAGGAATGAGATCCCTGTAGAGGGTGTTCAAGAAGGTCAGCAGATGTTGGGTGTTGTATGGTCCCACAAGAGGAATATGAGTGTGGACCCCATTGTCCGAAATAGCCGCACACATAGTGATGTTCCCACACCACTGGCCTGGCATGTCAACAGTAGCTCTCTTGTCCAATCAGATTACGCCCACGTCTTCTTCCTTTGGCCAAGTTGAAGCCAGCCTCATCCATGTATATGAAAATATGTGGTGGTTCACTTGATTCCAGGTCCATTATACGCTGTATCAAACAAGATACTACAGTAAGTTTGATGTAAAATGCATTTTCATTTTGGAGACAATAGAGTCAAATCTAACATTCATGTTGCTTTCACAGCGGTAGCAAGTGTGTCAAGGTGAAATCAACTGTACTGCATGTTGATATACAATGTTGGACTATTTGCTGTACAGTAGATTACAGTTACAGTATTACTGCACATGTTCATTCTTACCTGCACATACTGGTACCGACGTTCCTTCACTTCACTATTCCTTTCAAATGGTACATAGTATAACTGCTTCATACTTATTTGGTTTCTCCTCAGCACTCTGTCAATAGTTGAGATGCTGACAGACTGGACATTCTCAAACACATCGTTGTCAGCAATAATGGCAGTTTGTAATTCCTTGAGTCTTATGGCATTATTGCTATGACCATAGCACAAATAGCCTCTTCATGTCGAGGAGTGCAAACAGGCCCCCTGCCACCTCTTCCAGGAAGTCTTGAAGTCCTATGTGTCACAGTAAAATACAACACTGAATGGACAACAGTAACATACATATTGTCTAGTGTGGACTATTGTAAATATATGACATACTGTAACATTATAAAGTAATACACACAAATACAGAGTAAAATCGTTGATTTAAAAACCTGTTCTCTCTGCGAAATTTCTGAACATTCGAGGATACGGTTGTTCTCCCCAAATTTGGCTGCACCCTTTGACCTTCTTCAGCCATTGAAAGGCCATGATTTATAACATGGTCCAGAATTGTGGCCCTTATTTCATCAGAAACTGACCTATGTGTTGAACCTCTTCTACCTCTTCTGTTTTGTCTCCTTACACCACACATCCCTACTCTTCTTGGTCTGGGCTGTTGGCCCTGTTCATTTTCTTGCTGTTCTTCCATTTTCAGGTTGTCCTTCCTTGATGTGCTTCCACACTGCATTGTGCCTTGTCTTTATATGCTTGCCAGCTGCAGGTTCAGGAGCAATTTTAGGGGACTGCTCAGTGATTAGTTGCTTGATTGATCTAAGATCTCACACCTGCCCCGAATAATGTGTCACCTGAGAGCAATTTAAGGTGGTGCAGGAATCATTAGTATTGTGAATACAAACCAAAAAAAGTTTTGTAGAAACCTATAAAATACACTTGACAGCCAATGATATCTTGTTGAACAAGATATCATGAAAAAATGACAAGTTTGTCTGGAGTGTAAGACTATGCAAAAGAGGGCTACACAATGCATTTTGATCATCATGACATAAGCAACCGCTGATGCATGATATAGCTGAGAATTGCACATAAGCATCTGCCTGAGTGAACTAAAGCAATTTCAAAATGACGAAAACACCCAGAAATTGCTGTTATGATGTGCACAACTGACTAAAGGTTGTGGGAATTGAACGAGCAGTTTTGAGAACTGCAATTCTGTTGTGAGAAATGCACCAAAGCAATTGAGAAAAACTGTAATTATGTAGTACTTGCTTCTTACCAAAACTTATGCTGTATGATGCATAGCAACAAATAATAAACACAGTACAAACCTTTAAAAGAAACCTATTGTTTACGAAGCAACAATTTATCTTTTCTTTTTCCAATTAAAACCATAGGCTTCTGCATTTATAACAAGCTCACTGTCCAAACTCAAGTGGTGCCTTTCTTGCCTTTCGTCTGTTTGCACAGGATGACTTCTCCAATTACTTTTTTCAGTTAATTACTCCACTTTTTTTAACATAAAGGCTAATATACCAATCATCTCTTATTCACTGATAAAACAAGCCTCCAATTGCTGCTGTTTGTTTACACTACATAAAGTATACTGCAAAAGAAAAAAAAAGGATGCTAGCTGGCTCAACTACAAAAATACCTTGTGTAAAGGAACACTATAACTAAATTACCGTAAAGCTTAGAAACAGCAGGGACTGAAAATATCAGTTTTGGTAATTGGCCTTTTCACCTATCATCGATCAACTCTTTTTTTAGTGAGAATTGTCTGATACCAATTGGCAGCCGATCAATTGGAGCATTCCTACTTGTCATAGAAATGTGCACTACAGAAGTATTAAATAAATATACTGTGCATCATTTGTCATTCATTCATTCATTTTTGTTATATGTAAAATAAAAATCACCCTTTACACAAGTATCAATTTAAAAGAGAATTAACAATATTTAATAATTAACAAATATTAATAATTAACTATTAAAGATAAATTCCCAACTGCTATCTGGTTATGGAAACTATTTATATATACAGAAGGTATGTATCAGCTGAGTATGTTTCTGGAAACAGGGATTTTAAGGTTAGGCAGAGGTGTTTGTATCAGCAGTGTGTCATAAGTATACTCAACACATTTTTGATGTTCATGTCTATCAACAATTGGATATGTGATTTATGCAAAGAAGACTGGTGACATCTGTTCATTTTACAACAACAAAGAGAAAATTAACTTCTTGTTTTTCATTATGAATAATGGAATTTATTACTCTCTAAAGTATATGTTTATAAAAAGCCTTTTTCTTACATTATTGTCATTTAGTCAGTCATTTTGTAAACTGTTTTGTCCTGAACAGAGTTGCGCAGGTTTCTGGAGCCTATACTGGCTAGCATAAGGCTTAAGGCAGGAACAAATGTCTGCTCTCCTTACTGCTCCCCAGTCTCCTTACTGCAAGGCAGCAGCACTACTTCTGCATCACCATGTCACCTTTACACTATTGTGTTACACTATTGTGTTTACTGTATATGTGATGTTTACTGAAAAATAAATAGTACCAAGGATATCCAAATATGCTTGATCTGTCAATTAAAAAGTCCAAAATCTAGCTACTGAGGATTGCATTTGTCATGTCTTGGGGTTTAGTGATCATTTATGATGAAATAATGCTGATAAGGATAGTTGATAGCAGTACTCTGGTAAATACATTTTAATATCCAAGTATGAAAAAACATGATAAATCCTCTGGTGCTGCAGGTACATGCTAGGAATTTTGTTGTGATGAAAGTGGGTGTTGAAAACATTAAATTCATCCAAGAGATAAAATGTGAATTCATCTGGATTATAAAAATGTCCTGTTACATTCTACACTAAAGCATGATGGATTCTACTCTACTTTTTCTGTCTTATTCTGTGTTAATTTTTAGCAATTTTAATTACTTTCACTTTGACCTGAACACTTACTCAGAGTCAGAAGCAGGTTTTCTGTATTGTGCATGTTTAAAAGTGGCATTAGTTTATGTGTCTTTGGATGACTAACAAAATATTAAAAGTTAACTCAGCAAACTAATATCTTCTTTGAACAAGAAATGGACATTTGAAAAAGTCTAAAAAGAACAACCGGACACATTTTCCCACAGCCACAACTCTTGGTGTGTTGTACATATTTCACTTTTTCTTTGAATATACTACTTCCTTTATACTATTCTTATACTAGTATACTTCCCTTTGCCTTATGGAAGCAGAAAGCTCTTGCCTTATTTTTGATAAAATGCTGTATTATATTTTTCTATACTCATGGGGTATGATCACAACATAGAATCTTCTTCATATCCAACCAAGTTTTCCTTCCTGTCCCCAGAAGAACAGAAACATACTCAAGATATGGCTAATATAACGCACAACAAAGCTTATCTGAAATCAAGTATATACAATTTAAAACAGAAATAAGTGTGCAGAGTCAATGTATATTTTAACTCTTAATCAGAATTTACAATTGATCATTGTTTTATTGTCACTAAGTACTGATTTTTCCCAATTTCCTGGAACATTTTGTCCAAATTATGAAACTTGTCTTTAATGGCATCTCTACTCTTTACTCATTGTTCTCCAAAAGTTTCATTGCCAGAGAAAATAACTGTGAGCATGGTGTTAGAGGACTTAGAACAAAATGTACTAGAGGAAAATGTACCACACCCCAGTAGTATGAGATAAGGAAAATGCCTGTGCTCCTAGCTCTATGATATTACTTATTCCAAAACAAATAAAATTCTTGTCTTTTTCAGCTCTATTCCCCAGGGCTGCAAGAGTAAAAAGAGGATCTGTTGTATTGTTTAATCCTTATTTCCAGACATCTTTTAAAGAAGTGTACCTGTTGTATGAGGTAAGCAGTTGTTGTTTTTTGGTGGACTGATTTTTAAGACAGCAAGTTACTTACTGTGCCAAGAGATGGTGTGACCAACAGGCAAGAGTGTATCCAATATTATAAAGGCATGGAAAATCCTTAAGCCAGAGAAAGAACAAGCCTAGCATCAGGAGGAGAGGCTGGGGTGAATGTTTACTGCAGAAGGGAAGAAAGCCACCTATCAGTTGAGACTTGATGTGAGATGAAAGAAACCTTTGTTAGTGGCTGGGTTTGTAAAACTATCTACTTGATAGAGAGTTTTTTGTAACAAGGCCTCATGACTGGAAGGATTTTGTTATTTTCCATTTTATCATGTCTTTTTGTGCCTTGTCTTCTCACTTTGTATGAGGCTCTACTGAATGATAAAACAACAATATAAACAAATAAACACAAAACCTTTGAGATATCAATGCCCTTAGCATTATGCTGGACATGTATAAATGGTATTTATAAAAGGAATTATGAAAACAAGTGGGGGAGAAACATTTTTACTGTTATTTGAAAGGAAGAGGTTTGTTTTGTAAGGTGAGTAGTAGGTACTCAAAAACTGTTTCTTATGTGAACAGTAGATTAGAAATTTAATGCTGTACTTAAAATGACTAATACATGAGAAACACATAACTCTTAATTTTGAAATTAAAACCTTAGTGATGGTGGGGTTAAGAAAAATACTGAAATAATATTGACACAATGTTTATTCTATCTTTAAAGAGCAGGTTTGTTTGTACTAATATGTTCTCTGGTGGTCAAACAGTGATGCACATCACTAGGATTAATAACCAAATGTCATAAAATGCTGCACAGATGAGAAGATTACTTGATTTGTTTTAAAGACATATGTAAGAAGAATATGTTCTTTGTATTTCTTATGTAGTTCTGTCCAAATATATGTATACAATAATTATCATACATGTATTTTATACAGTAATTCAATAATAAGATTAACCTTAACTATGTATTCTTATATTCCTTCATGAGAGACTCTGGACTAAAAATAAATATTTGCAAAGGATAAACACACATGAATATGAGTAGTGAGTTCCAAATCCAATAGATATCAATCATGCCAAGGTTAGCACTAACCATTGCTCTACCTTGCTGCTCATATACTGTATCTAATGTGTAAATATTGCAGATGGAAGAGCACTAACCACTGCACTTATCACTTAAGAGCACTTATCACTTTCATAAACGTTTAAACTTCTCAGAATGATTACTTTATTTTAAGTAAAATAAACAAACGGCAGACAAGCAAGCAGAGAACAGAAAAATATTGAAGTAAATAGACTAACAAAAAATTGCTGCTTATCTTTGCTCTCTTTCTCAGATTGTTGCTCTGACTGTCCTTTGGAGTACTTTTACCACTTTGTACCCTCCTAGCACATTCACAACACACTGCCACTTTCACCTCCCATCTTTCCTCTACAGTATGTCTCTGGCTTCTTCTTTTCACTTTGTGCACACATTTGTTTAACAGATTAATTTATTATCTGACCAGGAAAGGGATTTTTAAAAACAATTCATGAGTTATTTCTGCATGACACTCTCAAAATATAGTGCCACCATCATAGATAGATAGATAGATAGATAGTGTGACTCCCAGGGCATGTACAGCTCCCCTTTCACCGACAAAGATAGGCAGGACACGACTTTGCCACACAGTTTATTTATTTAAACACAGTCCAGAACAAGCCCATTCCACAGTCCTTTTACTGCCAGTCCTTCCGCTTCCACCTCCTCCCAACTCTGGCTTCCCAATTGGAGTGATGACTGGCTCCTTTTATAGGGCATTCGGAAGGAGTCCAGGTGCCCAACAAGTTTCTTCCGGCATCACTTCTGGGTGTGGTGGAAGTGCCACCGAATAGGGCCCTGTAAAAGTCCAGGCGCCTCCTGGCGGTGGCCATGGGCCCCAGCAGGGTTGAGCTTCCATGCTCACAACCCATTGCCCCACTGCAAGCCAAGGGGGCTGCCCACTGTCAGTCCAGGGGAGAAACTGTCTTGAAAATACTCTCCCCTGGTCCTTCCTGCTGAGGTTGTCTCAGCTGGAAAAGTGCTCCGGCCGTCCACCACAATAGATAGATAATAGATAATGTATTTGCCCCAAGGGGTAATTAAAATTTTACAGAAGCTCAAAAAATATGATAAAAAAAACTTCAACAACCTCATCCAAAAAAACCCAACACACATAATAACTTCTGGCTTGTATAACAAAGAGCGTGCGGTTGTCAATACAGAATTGTAGTTAATAGTAAGATGAGGTCACAGCTGCTTGGATTGTTCCATAGGTTTACATTTAAAGACACTAATATTTGGATAGAGCAACACAAAAGGAACAGGCCTAATACTGTAGGTCTTGATTCCATCTTTGAAGTCACCAGCATTAAGAATGTTTCATCAAAAAGACACTGGTGCAGAGTGAATCATTTCTGTAGCTGATTCAAGTTTATTGGAGAAGGTTCATAAGCATTCTGAATTTTTATTCCGAAAGTGCTTGTTGCTGACCTTTTGTGTCAATCAAACTGTTTCCTCAGGGGACAATTGAATGTGATTTGTAATAATAAACCAAGCAATGCTGTGTTGTTCTTTTGTGGAAACCATTTTATCCAGCTGGCCGACTTTTGTTATTCTTGTGGGAAGTGTGATACATTGTTCTATAAGCCATTTCAATGAAAGCCACTCCATTGATGTACATCATTGGCACAATGTCCTCTTTACATGATGTAAACATTAGTTTCTAGTATCTTAAACTAAACTAAGAGTAGCCAGGATGTATAATACCGGGAAAGCACTACCGGGAATGCCATTAGGTTGCAGCTTCATGGACCTGGATGACTTTTTGGCTACCAAATGATGAGGCAAGGATTCAAACAAAAGTACAATTTGCAAGTAAACTCCAGGAGTGAAATCCTCAAGGATGCAAGAGGAGAGCATGCATAAGTCTCACAGCTTCTGAGACTTGTGCTAAAATTCTGGGTTAATCATCATTAGTGTGAAATGTACATGGTCCATCTCTGAGTACTCTGTCTCTCCCATATCCCAAAACTGTTAATTGTGTAACATTTAAAAATTTTCTTTTTATTAATTACAACCCCTTTCAACTTAGCTTATTGGGTCTAATGGTAAAGCAGATGTGTATGGGATTTCAATCAAAACTGTTTTTAATAGGCTGAAAACTTTATCTTTGCAAACACTTGCAAATTATCATTGCAGGGCCATCAAATTCTTGAATATTGCTAAAATGTAGATGCCTTTCCTATGTTTTTAGTGACATTGATCTGAGCTAGGACTCAGATGTGAAAACTATGTTAAAACAAAAATGAAAAGCTTTCTGGTATTAATAACATAAACCATGCTTTTTCTGTTGAACTTGTTATTTTAAATGAGAATTATATGCATGTCAAAAAGTCTTTGATTATGGGTCAAGAATATATTTCTAAGTGTTGTTATAATTATCACTTTTATGGCACTTTGAACAGAGTAAAGATTTTCCAGCATAAAAAAAGGTTGTGGTGACTCAGTGCCACAGTGGTTATCCCTGCTTCCTCACAGTACAAAGTGATAGGGATTTAAACAATATGCCAAATTGCTCTCTGTATAGACTTTATATGTTTTTCCAGTGTCTGCCCTTTATTTCTGGTTACTTTGGGTTGACTTACCCAAAGCAACACATGCATTAAATGATTGGTGAACTGAAATTGCACCTGCAATTGAGAGTGTATCAGGTGGTTCACAGTTAGACGCAAGTACAATGGACAACAGATGCACATTGTCCATTGGCATCATTCCCAGAGTTTGACGTTTCCAACTGTTTTCAGGACCTTGCAGAGCTGAATGGTAGTTTTGATAATACATAGGGATGAGGAGGCCCAACAGGTCACCTAAAAACAATCCACAGAAAGAGAAAAGTAGTGATAGTGGGGAACTCAAGGGTTATTAAGATGTACAGTATGTATGTTCCAGAGACACTGAGGCTATCGTCGTGTGTTGCCCTCTGGTTGCACAGGTAGGAGACCTCCCTGGAAGGGTGGACATGTTCTTGGCCGGAGTCAAGGTGGATCCAGTTTTAATTGTTCATGTTAAGCAACTGACATATATAAATGCAGGCCATCAGTTATGTCATCCACATTTAAATATTTATTTGCCAGGCTGAAGCTCATAACTGAACAGGCGGTCTATCCTGATGCTCTGTATATGTAATGCACAAGTCCAGGGAAGGCTTTGGAGAACAGAAAGTTGAATGCATGGCTCAAATCTTGGTGTAGGTATAATGATGCATAGGCTTATGAGGCATTGGGAATTCTGGAACACATTGGGCAATTGTAACAGTAAGTGTATCAATGTAATGAGGAGATGTGTGAGTAGGTTAGTTGAGGATTGATTAAAACAGGGAATGGGGGGGGGGGGTGGAATTAGTGGCAGGGACTTTAGGACAGATCTGTAGTATAGTAAAAATACAAACAAATATGCAAGATACATTTAAAAATTCTAGTGTAGTAAAGTACTGCATAAAAAAATTGACTGACATAATGCTAGGAGTGAAAAGAATAGAGTAAGTGAGTAAGAGTTGTATGTAGCTTTACTTAACTTTGAAATAATAGGAATAACAGAAACCAGACTAAACAATAGTGATGCTTAGGAGTATAAGATACAGAAGACAGATGCACATTATTTAAGAAAGAAAAAACAAAACTAAAAAGGTTTAGGAGTCGTAATTTATGTAAAACAAAATTTGAATGTAAGTCTTCGTCAATTTGATATTGAACCATAGCTTGACTATATGTGTTATAGACCCCTTAATGCAGACAGCAGTTTCAATGGACATCTTTAAAAGGCAAGTTTTGAGGGGGATAATATAGTCATTGTGTTTCATTTCCCAAACATCAACTGGGCTAACCTTACAAAGTAAAACACAAGATCAGGAATTTGTGGTGGTAATCAATGACTCTAATAACATGGTATGTTAAAGCACCAATGAAGGGGAAAGTCTTTCTAGATTTAGTATTCTGTAATACTCATGATATGATTAAGGGTTTAAATGTGATTGAAGCAATAGGTTCTAATGACCATAATATAATACATTTTAAAGTAGGGCAAATTTTCAGCAAATGCCGCAAAGCCTAAGTAATAAAAATTGTGAAAACCTTCAAGTGGGGACATAGTTGGTGAGGTTTAAAAGTGTTTTATATATACTGCATAACAAGTTTATCCCAAAATTTAGAAGCAATAAGAAGTAACTAACCACAGCTAAAAAAAGAAGTTACTCCGCTGTATAAGACATTAAAGACTAATAGCTCCATTACTAATCGGTCATATGAAAGCAATGGTTAAAAATGATATTAGGAAGGATAAAAGGCAGTTGAAGAGAAATATCGCAGTAAAAGTATGAAATGACTTAAAGAGATTCTTTCAGCATTTTAGTTGTAAAAAATTGGCCAAGGAGAAAGGTGAAGAGTATTTAGAGTGGTAAAGGAGAGCTAGAATATACAGATGATAAAATAGCAAATGCTTTGAACTTTTTTTGTGGGAAGAAGTCAATAACCTCCCAAAAGCAGGGCCATCTTAACACATGGGCATGCTGGGCAGTTGCCCGGGGGCCCCACAAGTATAGGGGCCCCATGCTACTCTATGTATGTTGTGACTTGCTGAGTGGTTGTGTAGGTAGGGGGGCCCCAGTGCACTGCTTTGCCCCGGGGCCTATAATGCTGCTAAGACAGCCCTGCCCATAAGGAACAGGAACTACTAAGGAGGTACTTAGTGATTTGGAAATTGTAGAGGTTGAACTAATTTACTTCTTAGAATAAATAGGCTGAAATCTAATTAATCACTATAACCAGATAACATGTTTCCTAGAATACTTAAAGAATTTAGTGAATACATGCAATACCTTGTGGACGAAAAAGGCACACTGGAAAGCAGACAGATAATATTTTCTCAATTCACTTTATATATTCATTCGGAGTCGCAGTAAGTAGAGATTCAAAAGAGTATAACTTATTGCCGCAAAGCTCAATTGAACCCTGATCAAAAGCCAGGAGGGTTTTTTTATACTTCAGCATCTCATGATTAATAAGACAGAAAGAACATCCTTATCAAAACAGTAAAGTTAAACAATATGTCTGTTGAGCTAAGCATTATCTGTGTTTTGGAAGCTGAGCACAGGAGAGACGCCTTTGCATAAACTACATGTACAGTTCTGCAGCCTTGTGACCTTGTCCCTGAAACATTCACTCTGAGAAAGGGAGAAACAAGAAACAGCTTACATTTTATTCATCTGGACACTATTTCTCCTGAACCCTGGAATAACATATTTTTGTTAGTTCATAAGCCAAAGCGTCTCTCACTGGCAAGTTACAAAATAGTTATTATAAAGATTCTAATTTACTAAACACACAAAATACATGGTGCTGAGGAGAACATTCTTCTTCTACATTCCCCCCTTTTTTGAACCAACAAAAATATGGGTTACACAGGAGTAACAAGGGAGAGAGTAGGAGAAGGGGAAGGAGTGGAAGGAAAGGAGGAAGAAATGGGAAGCATGCATTCTTCGTGTAACATATAAGCCTTGGCCACGGAGGCAGTGAAATACTGGGACACAAGATATCTAATTAGGGGGACTACACAGCAGGCCACAAGTAACAGAATGATAAAAGCAACGGCCAGTGAAATAAAAACTGACCTGAGCCATTGGCCCCAGGATCCAAAAGTAGACATAAACCATTGATCCCAGGGGTCAGAAATGCCAGAATTGGTAGCTAATTCATTTGAAAGGGCAGTTAAACCTGTCAAAGCACGGGTGATTGATCCATCAGGAGCCGTATTATTAGGGATGTAAGTGCAGCACGCATCACCAAACATAGCACATACACCCCCCTTTTCAGCAAGGAGCATATCTAATGCTAATCGATTTTGCCAAGTCATAAGAGATGTTCTATCAAGCTGTTCATGTATCCCTTCAACAGCCTCTTTAGTAAAATTCAGGAAACGCTGTTGGTTGTAATATAAGTAATTAATCCAATCTACATTTTTATTTATTGTAATTTGGGGGAAAATAGACTCAAATCCAGCAGCAACTTGATCTTGCGCTTTAAATTTATCAGGGACTCCGCGAGGGACACCAATGGAATCAAAGTAAATGCCAGGGCCGTGAAGAGAGAATGTGGAGGGGTCAGCAGAGCGGGGTCGACGACGTCGGCCAGAGCTGGACGACACGCGAGGAGAATTCAAAGGGAGGAGGCGGGAAGGCATAATAAGTTGGGTTAATGCGCATGTGCCGGTCCAAACAGGGGGAAGAATATCAAGTAATTTTAATGTACTGCACATCCACCAAATATCAGCACGCGGAGTGGACTGTGTCAACAGGAAAAGTGATAATGTAGAATTAAATGAGGTGGAGTTAACCTGGAAAGTCTGTGAACAGAAGGAAGAAGGGATATGACCAACATTAGTACCTCGGAAGGGGAACTATAATTACTAGAGAAGCAGGTATAATTGCCTTCATGAGACTGGAACATCGGGGGAGTCATTTGAGGAGTGGGGGGGAAAGAGGAGAGAAAGTGTAATGCAGTTAGAGTCTTTTGGTGTGGATGAAGAGGTAAAAAGGGCAAGGAGACAAGGAAGACCAACAGGGTCAGAAATATTAGAAAGAGGGAAAGGGACAGTAGCCAAATGTGGCCTGGCCGTAGCACAGGCATAGCAATCAGATTGATTTACTTACTTAGCCAAATATAATACCCACTGTAACCAACGATTCTGATCGCCATAGCCAGTTTCAATTGAAAAAGTGGATGAGAGGGTGGAAATATTCATAATCTTAACAGAAGAAAAGTCTGAACCAGAAGTTGGGGAGACAGGTGTGTGTGCAGGAGAATGAGAGGTGTTAGTAACAGGATTGTCAATCTTAATTTGAAATCTCCCTAACGGGTCTGTTCCAGATACATATGCCCCTAATATATAGGTTCCTGAGTCATGTAAAGAGGAGTTCTTCAAAATGATGATCAAGGGGTTACAATGGTTGTCAACACATTTATGAGAAGCATGTCCTTTTATGATAGAAAATCGATTTTTCAAACTGTATTTTTGGGCCTCAAAAGGTTGATAACCCCAGTCCTCAGGTCCAGTATTAGCAAAAACCCATTGCCAGGTGTCGCAGTTACTTCCCCAATAATACCTTGAAACAGTCATACACACGTATTTGTCAGACCAGGTCCACTGGGCTTGTCGACCAGTCCCACAGTTGATAATAGAGCAGAAATCAACCTGCACTGATGTGGTGATTCCTAACGGGAAAGTCAAGGTGACCAGGGCAGTAGACAAGGGAAAAGAAAGCATAGTAGCACAGCAATCAAGGGTGCCATCTCTTGCAATGTGAGGTGTGAATCCAGGCGGGCAATCCTTCCATTTTCACTGCATGTGGTGTGGATAGAAGAACTTGGAACGGTCCTCTCCACCTCGGCTGATGCCAATGTTTCCTCCGAGTGTCACGGACGAGGATCCAAGTGCCTAAGGGAATCGGCGTGTCTTTAGATGGAAGACTAGTCCTCCAGGCCTGGTTAACCTACTCGTGGACTTCTTTCAGAGAAGCTCGGAGACCTGTAAGACAAGAGAGAAGATCATTGTCCACAGTATGCAGGTTAACATTTCCTAGAACCATGCCCACAGGCATGGGTCGTCCAGTCAGAATTTCAAACGGCGACAGTCCTAATTGCCAGTGTGTTCTTGCCCTCAATCTCATTAAGGCCAGAGGCAAAGCGTCCGGCCAGGATAAATTTGTCTGCTCACAGATTTTTGCTAATTTAGATTTTAGGGTGCCATTATCAATTTGCAATTTCTGTGGTATGCCCCACCTAGGAATAATTTCTTTGATTAAAGCTTTGGCTACAGTTTTAGCATCAGCGTGTTTAGCAGGAAAAGTTCTACCCATCAGGAGAACACATCAACAATTACTAGACAATAACGGTAACCTTTAGACGGAGTTAGTTCAATGAAATCCATTTGGAGGTGTTCAAACGGACCCATTGGATTAGGTGTAACGGCGGGATTTACCTGGACTTACCTGGGTGCCCTTTCCTACATTAGACTTTTGACATAATGCACAGCATCTGCAGAACTGCTCTGCATATGTAGAAAAGCCTGCAGCTTCCCAGTGTTTTTCAACATCCTGAATCATGGCGTCCCTTCCAGTATGGTCTAGACCATGAGCGATTTTTGCCATACCTGGGAAAGAAGCCTTTGGGAGGAAAGGTTTGTTAGTTTGCCTATGGGTCCAGACTCCATCAGAGAGGGACCATTCTTTGGACCATTTTCTTTTTTCTCTGTCCGTGGCTGCACTCTGTAAAGAAACAAGTTGATTATCAGGGTCCGGGTTATTTCTCTGTTGGAATAAAGAAATTGGTGTGTTATTATATGCAGCCTGTTTAGCAAAGTGATCAGCTAATTAGTTTCCTTTGCTGACAGGATCTTGTTTTCCTGTGTGAGCTTGACATTTAACGATCGCTAACTTTGATGGTTTAGTTATAGCTTCTAAGAGGGATTCAATCAGTTTTTGATGTTGGATCGGTTCGCCAGCGCTGGTCTTAAATCCTCTACTAAAATAGAATGAATGGCGTGAGGTACCTTTACTGTTAGGGGCTCATGAGCACTTTGTTTGTCTGTATGTGGTTGCGTTAAAACTGCATTCATTAATCCCCCCTTTTTCGTCCACGAACACAGTGAATGGACGAGAATATAGTCAGTGAGAGTAATGCATTTTTTTTTTTTTTTAAATCACATAGAGCCTTGTCAGCCTGCTATATCACTTATATCACTGCATGCAGCCAGATCGCAGTGTTAGCTAGATTTTGTAAAGGCTGTGCTCCTCCTGAAAAACTTACAAGCAAACAACTTCTCAGGCCGCAAGCTGGTACTACTTTTAAATTAGGAATTCATCTCACCGTGGTGCCATACATGCTAGCCTCCAGATCATGGAAAAGTCCGAGGCGGAACCGGGTCAGCGACAACAAGGAAACACTAATTTCCGTGGTGACCCAAATGCCAACTGCAAACAAAAATAATCCATTTCGGGAAACACACAGCACAACTCCACAACAAGAAAACATTCCCACCAAAAGCTATGCAGCCACAGAGAAATATGCTGACTTAACCTGTTGTTTTGTGACCGGTCTTGGAAGGTTTTGAATGATGGTTAAACGGCCGCTAGAGAGAGCTCTTGTATCGCATGAAATGTCATGACCTAAATATTTAACGATAGCTTGAAGTAACTGCAGTTTTTTCTTTTTTCTCTTTTTTTTTTTTTTCTCGACACTTTTTTATGGCCATTTTCACCTAAAAAGAATAGCAATTTTTCTGAGTGTCATGTGCACTTGTTGTTTATTTATTTTTCTTTTCTTTTTTCTTATCTATATACTGTATCAATTTATTATCTTTTTCCGGCCAAAACCATAAACACAAGGGGCTTCAGTATATCCCTGAGGCATGACGGTCCAGGTCCATCGGCGGTTTTGAAAGGTAAAAGCAAACCAGGATTGAGAATCAGGGTGCACGGGAAATGGAAAAGAAAGCGTTAGTAAGGTCAATAACAGAGAAGTACCGGGCGGACGGGGGTATCGTGGAAAGAATAGTGGATGGATTAGGAACAATAGGTGTTCTAGGAAAAAAACCGCAGAGTTAACTTGTCATAGGACCCGTCAGCCTTTTTACAGGTAAAAATGGGGGAGTTGACTGGAAAGTATGTAATTGGAATAATCGCTCCTCGCCTCACGAGATCAGAATGTACGGCGGCGATGCCAGCCTCTGCCTCTGGAGACAGAGGATCCTGGACACAGTATGGGCGGAAGGAAGATTTTGAGAAAATCACCAGTGGCTCAGTGTGCTATCCTTCCATAATCAATTTTTCCCTTGGGACCACAGTGCTAAGGAAACATGGGGAACCAAATCTCCTAAATAGAAAACGCTTTGTGAATATGTGAGGTGCACTGAAGCAACTGCTTTAGTAGACAACAAAAATACATGGAATGTGCAAAGTTTCAGGGCATGTGCTGGAGGAAAGAAAAGATTCTAACCAAGGTGTGTCCACTTCAGTAGGGAAATACTGGGCAGTACAAGGCAGGGTGTCCAGGACTTGTGAGGAAAATAGGAATGAGGGGAAAGAATGAAGGGCTTTCAAGAGGAAGGTGTGCGGGGAGATGTTCAGGGTCCAGGCTGTAAAAGAGGGCTTGGGGTGTGAAGTGTGGCACAGGAGCTTATGAATGGAGCAGCAAAAATCCTTTGTCAGGTAAACAAAATTGAGACTGACAATTAAGTCATAAGATCCCATCCCAGCAGTTTCACAGGACACAAATGATTTAACAGAAAGCAACGAGTCAATAATGAAACTGTTAATGCTGAGCTGTAATTGCACAGGAACCTCCTTCAGCGCATGGCTCCTGTGTCCATTTCAAAGGCAGTTTCTTTGCCATTAAAGTCAATAAAAGATCAGTTTCAGCATGACGAGTAAGCAAAGGAAACTGGAAAAAGTGGCTGGGGTCCCTGATAATTCTTAGGACCAAGAAATGTCATTAGGCTCAGGGAGAGGGGGTGACGGAGGCGCTTGTGTGGGCAGTTGCGTCTGAAATGTCCAAGTTCACCGCAGCCGTAACAGGCATATGACGCTGGCATCTGCTCCGAAGGGTTAGGCATCTGAGCAAAAGGATTATTAGGGTTTGATAAAAGGAACCCGCGTCCTTTTCTGTGCCCTCGCCCTCGACCTCCAAATAATTTTCCACGTCCTCTCCCCCTAGCCAGGTCAGTTCTTCCAGTATAGTAATTTATTTGTGCAGCCAAAAGTTTGGTCTGTGTCTCTGACTCTTTTAATTTAGTCTGTCTGTCAGCATGCTCTGCATGACACTTGTCTTCCTCGAACGTTGCGGTTTTCCAGCCTTTTTGCAGGACGTGCAGACTTTGCTTTGAATGGCACTTCTCAGTCTCGAGATGAAAGGAGGCACTGCAGCATGAGTTCTATCGTTTATATTGTCTAGCCCAGAGTGATTAGCCATCAGATCTTGCAATCGGTGAGCCGGCTGAAAGTAGTGACCAGTTTGTGCCCTTTTTATATTTTTCTGCCAGGGCTCCTTTCAAAGGCTCTCACTGGGCGAGGAAAGGACCTTCATTCCAACACCAAGGGATACCGTTATGATCACCGTGATTTACAGTTGCCCATGTGGTGCTCAGCTGTCGACGGAGCACCTGTGTCCACTCTGCAGCATTTGTTTTATACATGTTATCCAGCTGCTGTAACAGCTCCACAAATTGCAGTCCACGGACTGCTCGTGCGCTGGGAGACAGATGACTCTTTTAATTTCTGCCATTACAATCCAGTAGCACCTTGTGAATGATCTGAATTATCTTCCTCAGGGTCAATATGTGAGGATGGGTCATAATGATATTGTTCATCGTAAAAACCTGCTCCAGACGGTTCGTCTGTTAACAGGGGTGTTGTTGGAGAAGAGGGTGCAGGAGGTGGAAGCGGGGGAGTTTTGGTAAGGAGGGGGTGGACAGATTACGGGGTATAGGGGGTCTTTCTTTTCGGTCTGCTTTCTTTTACTTTCAGGCTTGGGCGCTGTCTCTATCTTCATTTTCTGCAACGCTAGCAATAATTCTTCCTTGTCTTTTTTGTGTTTTGACTTCAGCAGCCAGCAGGTTGTTACGCCTCTGCTTATTCCACTTCTTACATGCCTTTTTAAATCCAACCCAGTCTGCTTCTCTATTAACTGTTTAGGGGACCCGCCTTTCAATCCCGACGGTGTACTAGGAGCTTGGTGATTCTCTGAAAATAATCCTTCTAACATTAAGTTTTGAGGACCCTGGGGGACCTGTTTGACTGGCGTGCCATTATAATTTCCCATAGTAAGCGGCAGGCCTTCAACAGAGAGCAACTCAATCCCCGATTATTTCTCGTCCCACTTGTCGTCCCCGGAATCAACCAGTCGACAAGTGGAAATCAACCTCCCCTCTTCCAAATTTCACACGTACTCTAACTGCCCCTTTCACCCCTATTCCTCTTAATATAGGAACGTGCCACTCGGTCCTTTCTACTCGAATTCTTAAGGGATGACTTACTAGCATTCACACTGTGCCGTCACTCTCTATGAACCCCTAAAACCCTTCTAGGTCGATACGGTATGATTCTCTATTCTTTCAGCATGCTTTTATTTTTTATTCTCTTTTATTATTATTTTCTTTTTTCTTTTCCCCATATACTTCTATTTCTTCCAGCACACCAGTCAAACCAACGGGAATCCCCCGAATCTACTCACCGCGACTCCTTCTGCCTGCCTGGAAAAATCCCATCCAGTTGCTTTTTGTTTCGATCAGGAGGAGGTCAGCGACTCCCCACGCAGGAAAACGCCCGAGGTTGGCCAGTCCTAACTTTTACCGGAGCTGGTCCTCGATCCGCGGAAATCGGTCCACTTGGACGAACCCGCCCAGGGAGTCGTCTGCCCGTCTCCTGCCCCACGTTCGGGCACCAAAAACTGTGGACGAAAAAGGCACACTGGAAAGCAGACAGATAATATTTTCTCAATTCACTTTATTTATTCATTCGGAGTCGCAGTAAGTAGAGATTCAAAAGAGTATAACTTATTGCCGCAAAGCTCAATTGAACCCTGATCAAAAGCCAGGAGGGGTTTTTTATACTTCAGCATCTCATGATTAATAAGACAGAAAGAACATCCTTATCAAAACAGTAAAGTTAAACAATATGTCTGTTGAGCTAAGCATTATCTGTGTTTTGGAAGCTGAGCACAGGAGAGACGCCTTTGCATAAACTACATGTACAGTTCTGCAGCCTTGTGACCTTGTCCCTGAAACATTCACTCTGAGAAAGGGAAAAACAAGAAACAGCTTACATTTTATTCATCTGGACACTATTTCTCCTGAACCCTGGAATAACATATTTTTGTTAGTTCATAAGCCAAAGCGTCTCTCACTGGCAAGTTACAAAATAGTTATTATAAAGATTCTAATTTACTAAACACACAAAATACATGGTGCTGAGGAGAACATTCTTCTTCTACAACCTAAACCCTTAGTACATATTTTTCAAAAATCTCTGCACACTCGGGAAATTCCAAAAAACTGAAGGCTAGCAAATATGATCCCATTGTATAAAAAGATTGGGCAGAACCAAGTAATTGTAGGCCAGTTATGCTTTACATGCATCACAGGTAAATTAAGGGAAGCCATTATTAAGGAAAAAATTCAGCAGCATATGTCAGGAATCAGTGTATTAGCAAACAAACAGCATGGCTTCAGATGAGGAAGGTTGTGCTTCACTAATGTGATGGAATTCTATGAGGCAATATAAGCATACAATGAGAGAGGTACATATGATATTATTAAAATCATTTTATAAATCAAAATAAATAAGGTACCAGATGAAATATTATTGATCAAAATAAAAAAGTGTGAATTCAAGGGGAAGTGTCTGGGTGAGTACAAAATCCACTTAAACGCAGAGCTATGGTGAGTGAAACTTAAAATTATGTAATGTTAAATGTTAAAAATGGTCTCCCTCAAGGATCATTGCTGGAGCTGCTGCTCTTTTCAGGTGTATTTGAATATAATGTGAAGCACCTTTTGAAAAAGTTTATGTCTGTCTGTCTGCATGAAACAACAGCCTCCTGTGGACCAGTTTTGTTGAAATACGTCATTCTTTTTTCTCAAAGACAATTCAATTTTCAATCATTGAAATATCTTGAACAGTTTTAAAATTACAAAATTTCCCATTGAAATACTGTAGTACTAGGGTGTTGTATCGTATTAGCCATTATGAATGTAGAGAAAAGCCAAGCAAAATGACACCTTTTATTGGCTAACTAGAAAGATTACAATATGCAAGCTTTCGAGGCAACTCAGGCCCCTTCTTCAGGCAAGATGTAATAATTATTGATTATTGATTATCTGAGTACTGGGGTGTTTTTTGCGAACTAAGATTTTTAGGGAAGCAGTATTTAGTTGTATGAAATTAAATCAAATGTGAAAAACTGGCTGTGCAAAAATGTGGGTCCCCTTGTAATTTTGCTGATTTGAATGCATGTAACTGCTCAATACTGATTACTTGCAACACCACATTGGTTGGATTAGTTCGTTAAGTCTTAAACTTCATAGACAGGTGTGTCCAATCATGAGAAAAGGTATTTAAGGTGGTCAGTTGCAAGTTGTGCTTCCCTTTGACTCTCCTCTGAAGAGTGACAGCATGGGATCCTCAAAGCAACTCTCAAAAGATCTGAAAACAAAGATTGTTGAGTATCACGGTTTAGGGGAAGGCGACAAAAAGCTATCTTAGAGGTTTGGACTGTCAGTTTCAACTGTAAGGAATGTACTCAGGATATGGAAGGCCACAGGCACAGTTGCTGTTAAACCCAGGTCTGGCAGGCCAAGAAAAATACAGGAGCGGCATATGCGCAGGATTGTGAGAATGGTTACAGACAACCCACAGATCACCTCCAAAGACCTGCAAGAACATCTTGCTGCAGATGGTGTATCTGTACATCGTTCTACAATTCAGCACAATTTGCACAAAGAACATCTGTATGGCAGGGTGATGAGAAAGAAGCCTTTTCTGTACTCACACCACAAACACTGTCGCTTGTTGTATGCAAATGCTCATTTAGACAAGCCAGATTCATTTTATACACACTGCTCAAAAAAATGAAAGGAACAGTTTGAAAACACATTAGATCTCAATGGGGACAAAACTATCATGCTGGATATCTATACTGATATGAACTGGGCATTGTGTTAGGAATCAAAGGATGCCACATCGTTCAATGGAAATGAAAATGATCAACCTACAGAGGGCTGAATTCAAAATTTCATTGTGATGTGTCATTGAAAGGGCAACTTAATATGTATGCTAGAATCATGGAAACAAATTTACCAATCTGCAGTTCTGTTCAAAACTGACAAGGTATGAATGGTTAGATGTCGGGTGTTTGTAAATATCATGTCAATATCAATGCATATGCAATCTTAGTCATGCATGAACCAGGTCAAAGCTCAGTTCAAGTAAAATTTTTATAAACTGAATGAATAACACAACGAAAAACATTTTTAAATTCTACTTTTGTAAATTACAGCGCAGTGCTCAGTGACACCTGACAGTAAAATTTGCATCAAGTTTAAAAAATAAATTGTAGAGTTTATGGATAGTGGCAAGCTTCCTATGAAGTGGTTTGCTTCATATTTTTAGTGTTAATGTTGGTCCTTTTTCATTCATCTTAGCCTATATGATCTTGAGTAACTTCTTCTATTTCAGTGCAATTGTTGCATGAGCAGGCAATTGTAAGATAAGTGAGCAATATCTGTGTTAATTCTGTACCTCAATTACAAAAAACCATAGCAATGAAAAGTACAAGAAAATATGTCATACCTCAGAAGAATTTGGTTACCTTATAAAAATTGACAAACCAAAACAGATCCCAGATCATACAATAATTTTTACTTAACCACACTCCTACTTGTGTTGCCCTGAGCTATATCATGCCATGTTGCACTTCTTTATGAGGTGCCATGAAACCTCTCCTGGCATTGCATTTAGTTAATGGCCCTAGCTATCCACCCACCTGAGTGCCTGGTTCTCTGATTGGTTTAACAAAAACAGTTTACAGGCACCAGTTCCCATTCCTTCCTTAACAGGATGGAATTGTATTCACTTGACCACTCTGTACATCCTTTGTGATGACTTCTTTATGTGTACAGTGCATTAAATAATCAAAGGCATCTTAAAATTGAATAAATATAGTAGTAATAATAATTAAAGAGAATGCACTTATATGTGGTGAATGGTATACATATGAATAGTTATGAATAAAAAGAGTGCTTTATTCTGAAAATAACTAAGAATCAAATAATAAATCACATACCGTGCACAGCTTTAAGCTAAGCTTTGATTGTCATTAAATTACTGTACAGTATACCAAAGTAAAGATTTTAGATTTGACAGTAAATGTAAAAGTTAATGTGATTATAGCCTTATTTGTTTTCTGATATAAAATTGAAGAAAGGATTAGTAAAATTTTGAAGCGTTTACGGTGTATAACCAATAAAAGGTTTTATTCTGTCTGGGGTAGTACCAGATCTAGTAGCATGACAGGGAAATTATTAGGTTCAGTACAACAAATTAACCAACACATAACATATGAATCTACAGGGACATAATTAAGAGAATTTGATGGATGGATAATTATTAGCACACTATATGATTATTGAGTTTGCTTCTTTTTTCTGTTTAATCAAATTAAAGTTTATTGTACATGCACTAAATGGCTAAGACAATGCACAAAAATATTTTATGTTTAATGCATTGCTCTGCACTACATAATGTTTAAAACTTTGCTTTAGAAAATGTGACTATAGAATTATTTGTCAAAAACGGCTCAAAGATGTTTCAAAATTATTTCAAAAAAATCTCCTATTAGTGTTTCAACAGCATGCAAATGCTAATGAAATGCTTAATTTTTAAGTTCTGAAGTGTTATTTTGAATCTTAAGTAATGTTAAAATATATTTCCCCCATGAGAATTCCATTTCAGAGATCAAAGGGAGTTACTGTGAGCCTTAAAAATCCTCTTTTCTCCAATTTCTGTTATCTGTTTCTTAGTATAAAGAAGAAGCTTAAGTTCTGTCTTCCAAAAACTAAACCAAAAGCTTATAAGCTTCTGGATTCTTATTGTGGCTTAATATCTGGATTTTACACTGTCTTTATAGATTCCTTGTTGTTGCCTTGAAATTAGCATTATATTACTTGGTTTTTAGTATTTTGCAACTCTATCAATAACACAGTTTTTGTATACTAAGTATTGTGGTGAGCAGCTGGGGGCGGTACCCAGCTGGGACGCCTAGAACGACCGGAAGAGGGACTACGCCTCCTCCGGACCATGAGAGGGCAGCCGCCCTGGTTGGTATGGGTACCATGGGAACATAGCATGGAAGCTCAACCCTGTAGGGGCCTGTGGTTCTCGCCAGGGGGCACCAGGATGCCTAAGAAGCCCTGGACGTCAGCACTTCCGCCACACCCAGAGGTGCTGGCGGAAGGAGAATCAGGGACACCCGGAGTGCTTCTGGGTGCTTGTGCGGCACTTCCGCCACACCAGGAAGTGCCGCAGGAAGCTCATCGGGAGGCACCTGGAGCACGTCCAGGTGGACATAAAAGGGGCTGTCTCCCTCCATTTGTCAGCTGGAGTCGGGTGGAAGAGGACAGAGCTCGGAGGAGAGGAGTAGAGGCGGTAAAGGGAGGCATTGTTGGAGGCCTGGACTGAGGGTGCTTGGTGCAGGGGCACAGGGTTGTGCAGCACTTTGTAAATAGTTAAATAATGTACAATAAATGTGTGTGTGGTTTTCAACCATCGTTGTCTGCCTGTCTGTGTCCAGGCTGCTTACCACAATGGCATCCCAGATGGGACTATCTGCCTGGTTCAAGGCAGGGGCCCATCTACAAAAATAGTTTTGTGGACAGCCCGGCGCAGCAGGAGAACCCACACATGTACCGCGGTAGCAACTCACCCAAGAGACCGGCGATGGTTCATGGAAGCACCATCCCCACCTGATGCAGGAAGCCAAGACCCCGCATAGCAGGAGTGCAGCGGACTCCCACAAGCACGCCGCCACTGAGGACACCTGGGACGGCATCGCGTCTACCAAGGCCACACTGAGGAAATCCCCTCGGACAGACGGGATCCGGGAGGTAAGTTCCCTGCCCAACGGCAGTCAGCCCTGGGGGTTAGTTAGCGTGGCGGCACCAGAAGAAGCTGTGCCAGCTGCGGAGCTGCTCGGAGGCTCACCACCGCATCAGGGGCTGGACGGGGAAGATGGCTGAGAACCAGAAGTCTCTCTCCGAGGCAGGCAAAGGATTGGATGGTGTGTGTCGTGTGCCCGTCGATGGTTGGCCAGAGGTGGGACCAACGAATGTCCATCCTGAGCCGGAGAAGGACCCGATTGGGCCAAGGAGAAGGCCCCAGGGCATGCAGCCGGTGTGTAGGGCTGATCAAAAGGTAAGTCCACCGCTGGCTGATGGACTGTGCTTGCTGGTGGCTCTGCGTGAGCTGGAGGATTGTCTTCAGGGCGCAGAATCGCTATTTCAGGTAATATGCGCCCTCCGTGACATATTGAAGGAACTGGAGGGGAAGGCGGCCGCGTCCGTGAAGACGCTGAGACAGTGGGCAGAACGGCGCAACGCTGGTTTCTCCGGCTGGAGCAGCGGTGCAGGTGAGTGGAACTGGCACTGTAAAAGAAAAGGGAGAACCCAAAGAAAAGAATTGTGATACTGCTGATCGGATTCAAGTAGCGGGGGCTACAATAGTGGATACGGCGGTGAGGGCCGATCGCATGGAGGGGGCGGAGAGAGTGAGAGGGCAGTCAGGACAACGGCTGATGTGTGCTGGGTGTTCAAAGGCCCTATGCTCCGAGCCAGCGTCGGTCTCATGTCACTCTGTAGGGACGCAGATGGCACGGGGTCTCTTCCTTTCCCATAGGGAGACCCAAATCGTCATGGCATCCCAGAGAAAAAGGAGGACCCGGAGGAAGAGAGCCGGCTCCTCCAATAAAGGATGTGAGGCAGGGAGCTCACATCCGGAGACGGGCCGCCCTCTGTGGAGGCAGAGGGAAGGCCTGAAGTTGGCTGAGGAGACAGGGGTGAGAGCGGTCCCATCAGATGTCCCAACCCGGGGGGCACAGAGGTCTCAGAGTGGAGGCCGAAGTGGCAAGTGCCGGGGTACCGGTCAGAGGGGGGAGCATTGCCTGTGTATGAGACAGAGAGACACCGAGTGGTGGCATCAAGGCAACGTATCCGCCCCTTGTTCCAGCTTGTGTTTTGCGGGACGGGGCCCTGGACTGGAGTGTGTCAGCACCCTGCTGTGGGAGACCTGCCAGAGTGGGACTGGCTGCTGGCCTCTATGGGTCTCAGCTGGCAGTGGGGCAGTATGGCGAGTGGCTGGGGGCGGTACCCAGCCAGGATGCCTGGAAGGACCGGTGCTTAGTACAGGGGCACTGGGTTGTGCAGCACTTTGTAAATAGTTAAATAATGTACAATAAATGTGTGTGTGGTTTTGAACCATTGGTGTCTGCCTGTCTGTGTCCGGGTTGCTTACCACAATGGCATCCCAGATGGCATTGGCAGAACTTCTGTAAATTGTATATTGGTGTATTTACTGCTGAGAATGTTGTAAAATGCAATATATTTGTAATAAGCTGCACAGTTGACAGAATTCAAGTTACTACACAAATAGCTGGGTATGTTTCTACAAGATTATCCACTAAAATAACACACATTTATCTATGCATTCAATTACTTAACCTAATTTTCCAGTCAAAGTTGGGGGAGTGAAAGGGCATCCCACCAACAAAAGTCACAAGTCAGGTTTCTGCCTTAGACAGTGTGTCAGACTATAATGAAAAAATATGATGACATAATTCATGCATACAAAACATATTTTTCAGTTTCGTGCATCTTACAGTGTTTATGACAGACTCCTCTTATAAATCATGTTCTATTATGTTCTGTCTTTTTATTAAATTTCTCCTTTTTTTTTCCTTCAACTATCTAGCAATGCATGTTATAATCAAATAAAACTGAAAACTTAATTTCTAATCAGCCACATTTTTAATTTTTTTTTTCATTTTCTTTGACAGTGTTGCTCTAATCCTTGTTTCAATTCAAATTCTTTCTTTGAGCATTTTAACGTGCTTCAAGTATTCAGTGAGATTTGAAACTTTAAAGACTTCTTATAATTTATAATTCAAGCCTGATCTATAACAATTTTTAAATTGCCTTTATAATCTGAACTTTCTTATCTGGTGCCTTTTTTGTTCTACCTTGTTCAAAGCAATGTTCTGGCAATGTTCTTAGTGCCTGAGAATCAGCTAGAGTTATCAATTCGTGCCTTTGGGAAATACAGCCTTGTGCTAAAATCACTTAAATTATTTGTTTCTCTCATCTTATTAACACTCAGTGTAGTACTCTTTATTCGCTCTGGAAGCTTCCGTGAATGATTCAGTGCAAGGCAGATGGTTAACTCAGAAAGGCGTTTAATTTATTAGAGCACACCAAACAGAACTCTACAAAAGACACCCGTCTCCATTACTCTCCATTACTAACCACTCCCCATTATTTATTCATTGGTTATCTGGTTTATAACAACTTTATTTAAAACCTTAATTCACAATATACCACACTCAGTACCTCAGAGTGACAAAAGAAAAAATTGCATTTTAGAATTTTTTGAAAACTTATTAATAATAAAAATACATTGACACAAGTGTTCAGATCCATTACCCAGTACTTGGCAGAAGCACATTTTGATAGTGATTACAGCCTGGAAGTCTGGTAAGACTCAACAAGCTTCACACACCAATACTGGGGGCATTTCCTGTCATTCTTCTCTGCAAATCCTTTTAACCTTTGTCAGGTTGGATGAATACAATTGGTGGACAGAACAGCAGAGAATAGCAGAGATTATTACAGATTGCTGAAACCTTGATGAAAGTGATAATTCAATGCACATATAGCTTAACAGAGCTACACCATATTAGTCTGGTGAATTTCCATCGGTAAAATATTCCAGATCTTAGGTGCATAACAGCAGAAGGCAGTCTCACTATTTAAATTAAGTTTAGCTCTTGGAATTATAAGCCGACATTCATTTGAAGATCTAAGGTTACAACTTGGAGTGTAAGGTGACAGGCATTCCAAAATATAGGACGGAGTGAGATTATTTAGGAATTTGTAAACCATTGCAGTATTTTAAAGACAATTCTGAATAATAATAATAATACATTGTATTTATATAGTGCCTTTCCCATGCTCAAGGTGCTTCACAGAGTCTTAGAAATAAAAAAGCAGGGTATATGTAACATTAGATACAAATGTTTTCCGGAATAGAACAATGAAACAGATAACAAAGCATTAAATAGAATAAAGAACAATAAACCAGAGTAAAATACTAAATTCAATACTAAAAGAAAAACCTAACAAATAACCTAATTTTTGATATAACAGACACACAAATTATCCTGAGCACCTGGACAGATAGGTAAACTGAAAGAAAGGGCGGAATGTTAAGTTAAAAGCCTGCCTAAATAGATGAGTTTTAAGTTGTTTTAAGAATGAATGGAGTCAGCTGATCTAATTAATTCCGGATGTCATTCCAAAGTCTGGGTGCTATGGAGCTGAAGGCCCTGTCACCCATAGAGTGCAGGTTAGTGTGAGGCACAACAAGATTACCAGAATCAGTTTACCTTAGTAGGCAAACAGGAGCATAGCGATTGAGAAGGTCACTGATGTAGTCCGGTTAAGGCCATTTAAAGCTTTGTAGGTTATTAATAGAATTTTATGTTGAATCCTGTAAGACACAGGAAGCCAGTGAAGGCGAAGCAGGAATGGATGTGATGTGCTCACTATTGCTGTTTCGTGTAAGGACTCTTGTAGCAGAGTTTTGAATCAACTGGAGCTGTGATATAAGATTAGAAGTAGCACCTGCGAGCAGCGAGTTACAATAATGATTGCAGGATGTGATAAAAGCATGGACAGGTTTCTCAGCATTAGAAAAGGAGAGGAATGAGCGAATATGGGAAATGTTATGGTGGTGAAAGTAAGAAAGTTTCTTAATGTGGTTTATGTGGGTGGAATAAGAAAGGGAGGAATCAAAAATGACACCAAGATTCCTTGCATCAGAAGAAGATCTGATGAGATCACCATCAAGAGTGACTGAAAAGGAGCTCATTTTCTTAAGTAGCACTTTAGTGCAAATTTGTAGGAGTTCAATTTTGTTGCAATTTAATTTTAAAGAGTTCTGCTCCATCCAGGTATTAATTTCACTGAGGCAGGTTGTGAGCTGAGAAAGCTCTGAATAAGTTCCACTTTTAACAATGAAATAGAATTGAGTATTGTCTGCATAAAAATGATAACCCAGTCCAAAGCTGCGAATAATATGGCCAAGGGGAAGCATATAAATACAGAGGAGAAAAGGGCCGAAGACAGAGCCCTGAGGAACTCCTTGTGTGACTGGCGCTGAGCTGGATCTGCTGTTGCCAAGACTAACAAACTCTTGCCTATCAGTCAGATAGGACTTGAACCACTGGAGGGCAGTGCCAGAGATACCCAGCATGTTCTCCATTCTGGACAGTAGAATGTTATGTCTGACAGTGTCAAATGCTATACTGAGGTTTAACAGAATTAATATGCTGGTTTGTCCAGAGTCTGCCGCTATAAGCAAATCATCGGTTACCCGAAGAAGAGCAGTTTCACAGCTGTGCTGCACCCTGAAACCAGACTGAAAGGATTCCATCAAATTATTAGAGTTTAAGTAATTGGTGTGTTTGGAGGCTACAACATGCTCAAGAACTTTTGACAGAAAAGGTAAGTGGGAAATAGGCCGAAAATTGTTAAGATCGTTACCATCAAGACCAGACTTTTTAAAATGGGGATTACAGAAGCAATTTTAAAAGTGGCTGGTACAAACCCAGTGTCGAGGTATGTATTGATTATTGTCGTAACAGTTGGGATTATGGCATGAAAGCATGATTTAAGAAGTGTGGTGGGGATGGAGTCCAGTACACAAGTAGACTGGTGAAAATTTACAAAAGGAGCTGGATGGAGTGGGAAGACAGGGAAGGATATAAATGGATGATTAATTTATGTTAGTTGAATTATTTAGATCTTTAATTTTATTGCAGAAAAAGTGGAGGAATGTTTCACAGACTTCAGTAGAGGACATAATTGGGCCAGATGCAGGTTGAAGTAATTTATTAACTACAGATAACAAAACCCTTGGGTTATCATGGCCACTTTCTATGATTCTGCCATAATGTGTATTCTTGGCTGTAGTTAGTGCATCCCTGTAAGCCTTTTGATGGTCAGAGAAAGCCTGAATGTGAACAATGAGGCCAGTCTTACGTGACATTCTCTCAAGGCGTCGGCCGGTTGCTTTCATAGATCGTAGCTCTGAATTATACCATGGAGCTGAATGCTTAAAGTAAACCTCCTTATGTTTTAAAGGAGCTGTTTTATCGAGTGGTGAATGAAGGGCTGAGTTGTAGTGATCAACAAGACTATCTAATGTTGATGGAATAGCTGAAGACAGAAAAAGATCAGAAATGGATCCAGCAAGAACAGAGAGACAGATATTTTTATGATTTCGGAAAGAAATTTGATGTTTATAGGTAAGAGGAGGGATGAGGTAATGAGTCAGTGAAAAGCACTGCTTGATTGTCGGAGAGTCCCAAATCACTGCTATAAGTGTTGCCGACAGATAATCCAGATGTGCAGATCAGGTCCAATATATGACCACCAGAGTGGGTGGGAAAATCAACATGCTGCACCAAGTCAAAACAGTCCGGTAAGGATAGGAATTAATTTCTCAGTGTACATGTAGTAATGTCAATATGGATGTTCAAATCGCCAAGAAGAATGACTCTCTCGGAAAGTGAACTTAAGTGGTTTTATAATTCAGTCAAATCAGATTAGAAAGACGCATTGTATTTCGGGGGACGATAGACAACAATAAGTGAGACAGGACCAGATCTTGTTATTAGCTTAAGAACCAAACACTCGAAAGACTGTGAACCATTAGTGGGGATACTTTTGTTGTTTAACTTCAATCTAGTAATTACTGCGACTCCTCTGCCTTGTCTTGAGCTGCGAGGCTCCATGAAGTGAATGTATCCAGGTGGGGTCACTTCCGTGACAGATGTAAAATCATTCTGTTAAGCATAGCAAGTCAAGGTTTGAGTCTGTAATGAATTCTGATAGCACCAGTGCTTTGCCATTAACACTAGAATTACCAGAACCAACGAAAAAACTCGTAGATCCGGCCCACCTTAAATCTGTTCGCATCTCTCCCTCAGCGTCTTTTGTCCTGTAAATGTGCCGATTAAGACAAGCAGCAAGCAGCCTGCTATTCCATCCACCACAGCCGCAGACTGTGCACAAACTTCTCCCAGCTCATCCCTTGATTGATTTTCTGGGAGTGAACTGCTGGAGTTTTAGAGTGGAAATAATAGATCATTATTTGGAACACATGCATTTCATGTGTGTTCAGTTTCTATAATAATCTGTGTAAACACATTGTTAAAACAGAAACGTTTGTCATATTTTTGTAGTAAATGACAAAATGTTGGCATAAACTATATAATACATGAAGTCTGAAGTCCAACGATCAAATAAACACTTTCATAAAAGGTTCAAGGATGATATAACAGCTTCCATTGCGTAGCGGTAAGATTTGCTGACTTGTAATCAAGAGTCCCCGGTTCAATCCCATCTGCCTCCTGTATTTGCCGTTTTCAGTAGTGAGCTGCTCTTATTGTTAATATTATACAGTATACACATACATTTGGTTTGGTCTGTAACAGACAGTGTACCTTTATAGGACTTGTGAAAGTTACCGTTTTTTTTTCACTTTTATTCTCTCAGTCACGATCGCGATACATACTACCGCCCTAGGGATCTGACGCTGTTAGTTTTTATTTGAAACAGGGAGTAACTGCAGATGTTAGTGGTGTTTTGAGGCAATGGAACTGGAAATACACTGATCTGAAGGGATAAAAGCTAACACGTCAAACATTGGTGAATCTGCCTTCTTCGTATCTCACTATCACTTGATTTTTTTTTAATTCAGTTTTAGTGAGTGTTCCTGCTCACGCTGAATTAGTATGCACCTTATGGTCTATGATGTCAAAAAAAAAGCAAAAAACAGACATAGGTATATATGATATTTGGAATTATTCATTTTATGACCTGTATAGTACATTTCAGAAAACATTGTTTTTTTTTTTTTTTTTTTTTTTTATTTCACCTTATACAATTTCTTGTATTAGGTAGTTTTCGCATACCCCTTGGGGTCAGAGCGCAGGGTCAGCCATTGTACAGTGCCCTTGGAGCAATTACAGGTTAAGGGCCTTGCTCAAGGGCCCAGCAGAGCAGTGGCCTTTTTTTTTTTTGGCAGTGACGGGGATTCGAACTGGTAACCTTCGGGATACCAGCGCAGATCCTTAGCCTCAGAGCCACCACTCCGCCCGCAACATTATTCATATTATTCATATTCATTCGCATAACACCGCATGTTTTTTTTTCCCCGATCTTGCCAGTCTCCACATGTTGCTGTTTCTTTTGTACTCCAGGACATGCAGAGGCAACAATAGTATAGAGAGGTCAGTTCAGCGCTATATACGATCATCACATTCAAATGTTAACAGTTCACACACACGCAAGGACCTGTCCTTCCTACATTTACGACGTGTGTACCTGTTGCAATGCGCACACTTCTCCCTATACTGTGGTTTCTATTACACACCTGAAAGAGAGACAATATATGTGACATTTTGAAGAAATCATTTTATGACCTGAATAGTACCAACCAGAAAACATCATTGCACTAATGCAATATTATTTGAATGTGTGAATTTATGCTGGCGTTGTTACTTAGAGTCAGGTCAGGAGGGGCATAGTTGGGGGTGGGGGGTACAGCGTGATCGTGATTCAGAGAATAAAGCTGAAAAATCTAACTTTTACAAGTGCAACAATTTTATATCCAATGTCCCATATACAGTATTTGTCTCTTTCTTTTTTTCTCCGTGCTGCGTTGACATTCGTGCACCAGGAACTTATTCAGTGCACGCAGGAACACACAGGGGGCCAGCTGCTGTGTGCTATAACAAGCTTGACCTGGCAGCGATCAACGCACATGTACTGTGCAAGGCATGCACAGAGGCCACTAAGAAAAGAAGAGTGTTCATGGCTCACTTTGCAGAGGAACTTCGTCGTTGCATCTTACTAGAAAAGGCGAAGGAAAAAGAAAAGGAGGATGCAACATCGACAGGCTTCTGTTCCAAGACAGCCGCTTCCCCAGGAAAGTAAACTGAGTCAGTGTCAGGTGCCCTTTCAATGTAATAGAAACCACAGTATAGAGAGAAGTGTGCGCATTGCAACAGGTACACACATCGTAAATGTAGGAAGGACAGGTCCTTGCGTGTGTGTGAACTGTTAACATTTGAATGTGATGATTGCATATAGCGCTGAACTGACCTCTCTGTACTATTGTTGCCTCTGTATGTCCTGGAGTACAAAAGAAACAGCAACATGTGGGGACTGGCAAGATCGGGGAAAAAAAACATGCGGTGTTATGCGAATGAATATGAATAATATGAATAATGTTGCATCCGTGCCACAATGTTTTCCGAAATGTACTATACAGGTCATAAAATGAATAATTCCAAATATCATATATACCTATGTCTGTTTTTTGCTTTTTTTTTGACATCATAGACCATAAGGTGCATATTAATTCAGCGTGAGCAGGAACACTCAATAAAACTGAATAAAAAAATCAAGTGACAGTGAGATACGAAGAAGGCAGATTCACAGTTTGTGTGTCAGCTTTTATCCCTCCAGATCAGAGAATATCCAGTTCCATTGCCTCAAAACACCACTCACATAATAATAATAATAATAATAATAATACATTTTATTTATATAGCGCCTTTCCCATGCTCAAGGCACTTACAGAATATAATAAAGAACGGCAGAATATACAGTATATAGCATTGTACAAACCAGATAAATAAATAAAGAAGATTAAGACAGTAAATTCTGAAAAAAAACAGACAACATAATTGATGGTCTAGCACACACATACAGGTTACATTGGCATCTTGACAGAGATGTAAACTGAGAGAAAGGTAATAAAGTCAAATAGAGCTAAAAGTCAAATAGAGCTAAAAGCCTTCCTGAACAGATGAGTTTTGAGTTGTTTTTTAAAGGAATTCATGGAGTCAGCTGACCTGATTAATTTTGGTAGGTCATTCCAGAGTCTGGGCGCTATACAGCTGAAGGCCCTGTCACCCATGGAGTGTAGATTAGTGAGGGGCACAACAAGATTACCAGAATCAGAGGACCTTAGTGGCGGGCAGGCACATAGTGATGGAGGAGGTCACTGATGTAGTTTGGTGCGAGGTTATTTAAAGCTTTGTAGGTTATTAGTAGGATTTTATATTCGATTCTGTAGGACACAGGGAGCCAGTGAAGACGGAGCAGGATGGGTGTGATGTGCTCGCTGCTGCTGGTTCGAGTAAGGACTCTTGCAGCTGAGTTTTGAATAAGCTGGAGCTGTGATATAAGATTAGAAGGGGCACCTGCCAGTAGGGGATTACAATAATCGATGCGGGATGTGATAAAAGCATGGACAAGTTTCTCAGCATTAGAGAAGGAGAGGAAGGAGCGAACATGGGATATGTTACGGAGGTGAAAGTAAGAAAGTTTCTTAATGTGATTTATGTGGGTGGAATAAGTGAGGGAGGAATCAAAAATGACACCAAGATTTTTTACAGTAGAGGCAGGTCTGATGAGATCACTGCCAAGATGGACTGGGAAGGAGCTCATTTTATTAAGTTGCATTTTAGTCCCAATTTGCAGGAGTTCAGTTTTATTGCAATTTAATTTTAAAGAGTTCTGCTCCATCCAGGTTTTAATTTCACTAAGGCAGGTTGTGAGCTGAGAAAGCTCTGATGAAGTTCCACTTTTAACATTGAAGTAGAGCTGGGTATCATCTGCATAAAAATGATAACCCAATCCATAACTACGGATAATATGGCCAAGGGGAAGCATATAAATACAGAAAAGCAGAGGACCAAGGATAGAGCCCTGAGGGACTTCTTGTGTGACTGGCACGGAGTTGGATCTGCTGTTGCCAAGACTAACAAACTCTTGCCTATCACTCAGATAGGACTTGAACCACTGGAGGGCAGTGCCAGAGATACCCAGCATGTTCTCCATTCTGGACAGTAGGATGTCATGTCTGACTGTGTCAAATGCTGCACTGAGGTCTAACAGAATTAATATGCTAGTTTGTCCAGAGTCTGCTGCCATAAGCAAATCATTGGTTACCCGTAGAAGAGCAGTTTCACAGCTGTGCCGCGCCCTGAATCCAGACTGAAAGGGTTCCATCAAATTATTAGAGGTTAGGTAATTGGTGAGTTGGGAAGCTACAACACGCTCAAGAACTTTTGACAGGAAAGGTAAGTGGGAAATAGGCCGGAAATTGTTAAGATTGTCAGCATCAAGGCCAGACTTTTTTAACATTGGGGTTACAGAAGCAATTTTAAAAGTGAGTGGCACGGAGCCAGTGTCAAGGGATGAGTTTATTATTGTTGTAACAGTCGGGATTATGGCACGAAGGCAGGATTTAAGTAGTGTGGTGGGGATGGGGTCCAGTACACAAGTAGTCGGCCTCATCTTACAAAGCAGGTTATTAACAAACGCAGAGGTGACTGGTGAGAACTTAGAGAAGGAGCTGGATGGAGTGGGAAAACAGGGAGAGATATAAACAGATGATATATTTATGTTAGTTGAATTATTTAGATCTTTAATTTTGTTACGGAAAAAGTGGAGGAATTCCTCACAGACTTCACTAGAAGAGGTAGTTGGACCAGATGCGGGTTCGAGTAGTTTATTAACTACAGAGAACAAAACCCTTGGGTTATCATGGCCACTTTCTATTATTCTGCCATAATGGGTGTTCTTGGCAGAAGTTAGTGCTTCTCTGTAAGCTCTTTGGTGGTCAGAGAAAGCCTGGATGTGCACGGTGAGGCCAGTCTTACGTGACATTCTCTCAAGGCGTCGGCCAGCTGCTTTCATAGATCGCAATTCTGAGTTATACCAAGGAGCTGAGCGCTTAAAGGAAACCTCCTTATGTTTTAAAGGAGCTGTTTTATCTAATGCTGAGTGAAGGGCTGAGTTATAGTGGTCAACAAAACTATCTAGTGTTGGTGGAATAGGTGCAGACAGTAAAAGATCAGAAATGGATCCAGAAAGGATAGAGGGACAGATATTTTTAAGGTTTCTGTAAGAAATTTGTCGTTTACAGGTAAGAGGTGGGATAGGTAATGAGACAGTGAAAAATACTGCTTTATGGTCAGAGAGTCCCAAATCAGTGCTGTAAATGTTGGCAACAGATAGTCCAGAAGTGCAGATCAGGTCCAATATATGACCGCCAGAATGGGTTGGAAAATCAACATGTTGTGTCAAGTCAAAACAGTCCAGTACGGACAGGAATTCATTTCTCAGTTTAGATGTAGTAATGTCAATATGGATGTTGAAATCACCAAGAAGCATAATTCTCTGAGAGTAAGAGCTTAGGTGGGTCAAACGTTCAATCAGATCGGATAAGAAGGATGCATTGTATTTTGGGGGACGATAGAGAACAATGAGTGAGACAGGACCTGATTCCGTTATTAGTTTAAGAGCCAGGCACTCAAAAGACAATGGGCAGTCAATTGGGATTCTTTTAATGTTTAAGTCTTCTCTGATAATTACTGCCAGCCCGCCTCCCTGTCTTGAGCTGCGAGGCTCTGAGTGGAAAGTGAAACCAATTGGAGTCGCCTCTGTGAGGGACGCAAATTCATTCGATTTTTGCCAAGTCTCCGTTAAACACAGAATATCAAGTTTGGTGTCAGTGATGAGTTCTGACAGCACCAATGCTTTGCCATTAAGAGACCTCGAGTTAAACAGTGCAACATTGCATAATGAGGCTTCTTTCTGCACAGAGCCGCAATCAGGGTTTATTTCCACATAATGCAAATTTGGCACACCGACAATTCTATTTCCAGGGTAATGAGAAGGACGGCGTATTCCTGAGCAAATGCTGCCGGTGGTCTTTTCATTCGCAGCCCGGCGGTGGCGGCGACCTGACCCGCGATGTATATATTTCGGGCGCTGCAAAATACCGGCGTCCTTTAGGATGTTGCAGTCAGATCATTTGCTCTGGACAAACTGTTTAATAAGAAGGAGTTTGTCATGAGAGTATTTTAGCATGATACTGGGCAATACTTATCTGAATAGCAGTGGAGAAGCAGCACAGCACAGCGGAACCGGTAGGACAGGCGGGTGTGGTAGAGTAGGTGAGCGGCGATAGTAAAGCTGCAGAAAGCATAGCATGAGGAGGTAGCAGGAGTTGGAGGTTCCAATACACAGCCACAAACTGTAACGCTTGGTAATTTCAGGCGTGATTGCCCCGGAGCCAAAAGCCAGATTAGTATGAATATCAGATCAGTTCCCAGTCGTAGAGTATTGTAGGATGAAACGGGAGCAGATCAGCAAAGCGAATTTAATATAATCACGGAGACAGATCATCCCAAGGTCCTAGATTGCCAGGCACAAAGAAATGCTTGTAGGTTCTTGTCCCGTGATCCACAGACTCAGCTGTTCCCAGTCAAAGTAAAGTCCAAAAAATCTGTAAATATAAGCCAAATCCATACAATTCGAGTCAGCTGTATCCACGAACTATACGTACAATAAAAGAAATAAAACAAACGTAAGAAAGTGTAGAATTAGGCGAATTTTGCGAAAAGTGTTGTTTACAGGGAGGAGCGGCAACAACATGCGTGCGCCAGCGTCCCCTCACCTGATAGAAGTGACATCATCAAAGGTGCCGGGACTGGAAGTGACATCTTCAGAGGTGCCAGAACCTGGCAGGATTTCCCAAGAATGGTCTGCAAGGAACTGAGAGAGCCAGTTTCAAATAAAAACTAACAGCGTCAGATCCCTAGGGCGGTAGTATGCATCGTTATCGTGACTGAGAGAATAAAAGTGAAAAAAAAAACAGTAACTTTCACAAGTCCTATAAATGTACACCGTCTGTTACAGATGCAAACCAAATGTATGTGTGTACTGTATAATATTAACAATAAGAGCAGCTCACTACTGAAAACGGCACATACAGGAGGCAGATGGGATCAAACCGGGGACTCTTGATTACAAGTCAGCAAATCTTACCGCTACACCACAGAAGCTGTTGTGTCATCCTTGAACCTTTTGTGAAAGTGTTTATTTGATCGGTGCACTTCAGGCTTCATACATTACATAGTTTATGCCAACATTTTGTCATTTACTACTAAAATATGACAAATGCTTCAGTTTTAACAATGTGTTTACACAGATTATTATAGAAACGGAACACACATGAAATGCATGTGTTCCAAATAACGATCTATTATTTCCACTTTAAAACTCCAGCAGTTCACTCCCAGATAATCAATCAAGGCATGAGCTGGGAGACATTTGTGCATGGTCTGTGGTGGTGGTGGATGGAATAGCAGGCTGCTTGCTGCTTGCCTTAATTGGCACATTTACAGGACAAAAGAAGCTGAGGGAGAGATGTGAACAGATTTAAGATGGGCCGGATCTACAAGTTTTTTCTTAGGCTCTGGTAATTCTAGTGTTAAGAGATTTTGAGTTAAACAATGCAATGTTTATTGATTTGGGTTCGTTGTGCACAGACCCATGACCAGAGTTTATTTTAACATATTGCAGATTTGGCACACTGAAACTCCTATTCCAAAGCCATGAGCAGGATGGCATATTCCTGAGGAAATGCTGCTGCTGAACTTTCCATTCGCAGTCCAGCAGTGGCAGCGACCTGACCCAGGATGTAAATATTACGGGCGCTGCACAATACCATTGTCTTTTAGGACATTCCGGTCTGACTATTTGCTCTGGACAAACTGTTTAATATGAAGGAGTTTGTCACAAGAGTATTTTAGCATAGTAGAGGGCAATACTTATCTGATAGTAGCAGAGCAGCAGCACAGCACAGCGGAGAAGGTGAGATGAGAGGATGGGTGGTACAGATGAGTGGCAAGCAGCAGAAAAAGCATAGTGGGAGATATTACAAAATGCACATGAAGATAACAAAATTCGGACGTTCCAACATACAGCCACATACATATAACGCTGGGTATTACAGGCAAGATCGCCCAGAGCTGCATCCTGTTGGGTGTAAACCTCAGATCATTTCTTAGTCATTAAGCACGTATAGAAGGAATCGAGAGCAATCCAGTGTAAAAATTATAATCAAGAAGACAGACCATCCCCAGCTCATAGATCATCACGGTGCAAAGAAATGTCCATAGGGCTCGTCCAATGTGCGACAGAAAGATTTGGTTGTCCCCAAGGCTGCAAACCCAGTCAAGGCAAAGTCTATAAAAGTAAATCCAAATCAACACAGTTCAAGTCAATTGCATCCATGAACTATACATACAATAAAAAGAAAGTGAACAATTGCAGAAAGTTTAAGTTTAACGCGAATTTTAACAAAAAGTGTTGATAACAGGGATGAGCGGCAGCAACGTGCGTGCACCAGCATCCCCTCCACAGCTACTATCAAGTCAAGTCATGTTGGGGAGCATGCACTGGTACAGTGTGTTGCCGCACCCACTACACAACAAAACAACTCGGGATCCCAGTTTGCAACCCCCCAGGCAGACAAGCGGTCCAGTCCCACCCTCCGGAAATGACCCTCTCTCTGCCACAGCCAGGTGTTACGTGGGCGAACTCCTTGGTCTGGTCCAGCCACTCGGGTCCTTAACAATGAGGATCTTACGAGCTGGGTCACCCTCGGCAAAACGCGCCACATAACTGACGCTCCCTCACAATGCAGTTAATGTGCCTCATTCGGGACCCCATGAGCATCTGCTCATTCGACACAAAGTGAAACCAACGGTACCCAAGGATTTTCCGGAGAGACACAGTACCAAAGGAGTCCAGTCTTCATCTCAGGTCACTGGATAGCGTCCATGTCTCACAACCATATAGCAAGACAGGAAGCACCAGGACTCTAAAGACTTGGACCTTCGTCCTTTTGCATAGATATTGGGAGCACCACACACCCCTTTCTAGCGAACTCATGACCCCCCATGCTCTCCCAATCCGTCTACTGACTTCATAGGAAGAGTCACCAGAAACATGAATGTCACTGCCAAGGTAAGTAAACATTTCGACAAGTGCTACCATGCAGCGGCCGACGATCCCCAACAAACCTAACCCTATTGGCTCTCCAACGGTTTTGACTCTTCCGGGGATGGGACTCTCGAGGGCTTTCCCCCATCCCCTTCATGATGCGAGCAGTCTTCCTGTGGGCGGCTGCAGCAGAGCTACTCCCGCGGAGAGCAAAAGGAGTCCTTTCTGTAGTCTCGGAGCTTTGTGAAGTTTTCTTTACGGTGGCTGGAGTGCCAATCCTGCCACCAACCAACCCCCATGATTTCCCTGCAAGTTGGATGACCACTTGCTGGGTCAGATGTAGTTTAACGTCATACCCAAGACATACAGCTACAATAATGTAATGAATGGCACTGATAACCAAACTGGAGAGATGTGCATATATTTTTTTTCCTAGTTAAGATTCTGGCAGCTGCATTCTGTACTAGTTGCAACCGATTGATGTCTATCTTGTGTAGTCCTGAAGGGAGTGCATTACAGTAATCTGGTCGACTGAAAACAAAAGCGTGAACTAACTTTTCAGCATCTTGCAAAGTTATAAGGGATCTAACTTTTGCTATATTCCTTAAATGAAAAAATGCTGTCCTGGTAATGTGACTAATATGTGATTTAAAATTTAGGTCAATAATTGCCCCTAAATTCTTTACATCATTCTTGACATTTAAGCCTAATGGATTCAGTTTATTTCTAATACCCTCACTATATCCATTTTTTCCAATAACTAAGAATTCTGTTTTCTCCTTATTTAGTTTGAGAAAATGACTACTCATCCATTCAGAAACACAAGTAAGACACTAGGTCAATGAACCAAGAGAGTCGGGGTCATCAGGTGCTGTTGATAAATACAGTTGTGCATCATCAGCATAGCTGTAGTAGCTCATGTTATGCCTTGAGATTATCTGACCTAATGGAAGCATGTAGATTGAAAAGAGCAGTGGATCCAGGATAGATCCTTCTGGAACAACATATAGAATATCATGTGTCTTCGAAGTATAATTACCATAACTAACAAAGTATTTTCTATCTGTTATGTAAGACTCAAACCAATTTAAGACATTGCCAGAGAGGCCCACCCACTGACTAAGGCGATTTAAAAGAATATTGTGATCAATAGTATCAAATTCTGCACTCAGATTTTAGAGGATGAGAACAGATAAACTGCCTCTGTTTGTATTTACCTGCAAGTCATTTACTACTTTAACAAGTGCAGTTTCTATACTGTGATTTGTTCTAAAACCTGACTGAAACTTGTCAAGAATAGCATGTTTATTCAAATGATCATTTAGCTGCGTAATGACTGCCTTTTCTAGAATTTTACTTAAGAAAAGCAGGTTAGAAATAGGTCTAAAATTGTCAAAAACAGAAGAGTCGAGATTATTTTTCTTGAGCAGGGGTTTAACAACAGCAGTCTTAAGAGAGTCTGGGAAGACCTCTGTATCTAACGATGAGTTTACTATGTCAAGCACACTATCAATTATTACATTGGATACTTCTTTGAAAAAGCTTGTTGGTATTGGGTCAAGGACGCAAGTGGAGGATTTCAGTTGAGAGACTATTCTACATAGATCAGGTAAATCTGTCCTGGTGAACAAATTTAATTTGCTTAAAAAGGAATAACGGGATTCAGTAGGATCATCTTTGGGTGTATGTACTATATTATTTCTAATATCATTATTTTTGTGTTTAAGAATATATCAAAAGCCTCACAAGTTTCACTGGTAGTTTTTGGAGGCATTCTATTGAGTGACCTAGGTTTAGTAAATGGACAATAATAGAGAATAAAACTCTTGGATTACTAGCATTGTTATTTATAATTTTCGAGAAGTATCACCACCTCTCAAGACGAAGTATGTTGTTATATTCCACTATTTTACCCTTCAGTATTTCATAGTGAACTATCAATTTAGTTTTTCTTCATTTATGCCCAGCTCCCTGGCATGTTTTTTATATCAGACTGTTAGAGAGGTATCAATTATAAAGAGACACGGATCACATTTAAGGGTGCACCTCCCAGCATGCATGAGAGTGTCTATTATGGGATGTTAAAAAGTGAAGAAGGTGCGCGAGTGTCGCAATAGTCAATCCGCAAAAAGAAACATTTATTTGTTATAAGTAAGAATCAGCAGTGTACCGAGTTAAGATAAGTGTGCGTTGATGACCAGAGGTGGGTTCGTTTGCATTTTCCTTGTATTTTATGTTTTTATATGTTAAGATGTAAAGTCGTTTAAATGTACTGATTACGTTATTGACTTGAATTCTATACTGCCGGTAAGCTAGTGCTTAATTTCAGTAATACTGCCATCTAGTGGACTTTGGGTACTTTATCAATAAGTTTTATGTATTCTTTTTTATTGTAGACCACACACACAAATACAAATACACCTATACCTATTCGAATGCAGGTGTATATCTCCAAATAAATAAGTTCAATTTCAAACTAAGCTGCTGTGTGGAATACTCTGCATCATTTGCCAGTGTCCTGATCGACACTCCGGAGTGAACACTATAAGTCTTGAACATTCGAAAGATAAAGTGGTCCTTTGCTACAAATTTTGGTCCTTCGAGCCGGATTAGTGTGTTTACAACGGAAGAAGGATGTCGGGGTATCAGTCCTACAGTGACCGTCCTCGACGCTTGACCCGTCCACCAGCCTATCTTAAAGAATTTGAAGTTCAGTATCCTGGTCAAGTTCCTTTACCACCTGTGGCCCATACAGCACGCCCATCACCTGATAAGGAAAGGTATCAAGAGTATACCAATAAATACTACATCCCAATGAAGTCAACAAATCACTTTACAGCCTCATCTCCTACCAGTCAGTACAGTTCCTATGGAGGAGAGAATAGATTGCACACTACAGTGGATCGGTGGGATGTACAAGATGTGAAAACAACTTTACTTCAAACAGAAGATGCTGATTTCTTACCACTGAGATACAACTTAGTTATTCACGACCTTGAACTTGAGAATCAACAGTTAAGACAGACTACACAGTCCATGAGAGAGAAGATCAGGCGCTTATGGGAGATGCAGGTAGGCATTCAAGAGCAGTTAAAATTAAATCAACAACTGCCCTCAACCCACAGGCAACTGACCCAAGATCAAGTTCCCCCAGTGCCTGCACCCAGAACTCGTATTAGATCAGCAGAGAAGATTGCCTTTAACTTTGATCGAAATACTCCACCACTACCCGCTCCGAGGCGTAGACAAGTGGCAGATAAACAAGAAAGTGCCTCTCTTGACGACAACCAACCTAGTACGGGCCGAAACTTCATTCATCATAGACCATCAGGAGAGCAGCAAGCTCTTATGGTTCCAGAACCCCCAGGCATTCAATACGTATGTGAAGAATCTTCTATGTATGGATCTGTAAACCATTGCTCTCCACAACCAAGTTTTTTATTGCATACTCCTATTAGACAATATCAAGATCTTCAGAAGTCGGAACCACTAGAACTGACTCAAACCTATTCAGTACCACACGAACAACACTGTTCTTATCCTCCCATGTTGCACTCTGCTCAAACGGAACAACAGCATGGTGTTATTAAGCAAGAAATGACGTATAGAGGTCCAAAACCAACAATTCCACATTTCAGTCATAGGGATCCCAGTGAGTTTGCCTGTCTCAGATTAGCTCTGGTGAACCTACTGCCAGAAGATGCCACCAAGCTCTTTAAATATCAGGTGTTGTTGGATCATCTGAAGCTAGAAGAGGCACATCTAATAGCTGACTCATTTCTGAACCCAGTTACTCCCTATACAGACACAATGGCAGCATTAACAGAAAGATTCGGACAACCTCATCACCTAGCTTTAAGCAAAACAGCCGCAGTTATGGACTCGCCTGATATTCAACCTGGTGATGCAGCAGGATTTGAAAAGTTTGCCCTTCAGATACAAGCCTCAGTGGGCCTACTCCAAACTTTAGGTCCAAAAGGTGATATCGAATTACATTGTGGCTCACATGTCGCTCGTTTACTAACCAAATTACCTTTGGAGTTGCGATCATCCTTTAGAAGACAAATGTGCTACCAACCGGGCACTATTTATACCCTTCTGGATCTAGCAAAATGGCTTAAATTTGAATCTTGGTGCCAAAACTATGAAGGCCAGACCAGAGGCAAAGGACACAAGGATCGAGCGATGCACAGACCAGACAACAGAAGAGATATAGGAGCTAAAACCCGACAGACCACTATCTTTCATGGCACAGAGCAATCTTCAGCGTCACCTACTTTGACATCATCAGCATCCGTGTCACAGTCTACAAGTAAGAAGCCTGAGAAGAGCAAAGTTTTCTGCCCATACTGTGATAGCACTGAGCATTACCTGAGTCAATGCTCTCAATTTCAACAGCTTAATAAGGAGCAGATAATCAACTGGATTAAAACTAAGAGTAGATGCTGGAGGTGTGGACGAGCCCATCAAGCTGCTCAGTGCATACTGAAGAAACCATGTCATCTCTGTAACAGGAAGCATCTTCAAATCCTGCATGAAGTAAACGACAGATCACCAAAGGAAGAAACTTGTTTAGTGAGTTCTACAAGTGAAACTCTTTACCTAGATAAACTTGAAGGCTCCAGCCGTGTCCTCCTTAAAATAATCAAAGTTCGTCTACAACACCAAGATAAAGTTTTAGACACTTATGCTATTCTTGATGATGGATCAGAGAGAACAATCCTGTTATCTGATGCTACCCAGAAACTAGGTCTGAAAGGAGAACCAGAGGATCTAATACTAAGGACTATTAGACAAGATGTGAAGACACTACATGGTGCTTCAGTATCCTTCAGAATAGCTTCAGTTTCACAGCCTAACAAGAATTACCTTATCACAAGAGCCTTTACAGCTGATCAACTGAGTCTGGCAGAACATTCATACCCAATAGCAGACCTACAGCAACGATACAATCACTTAAAGGGTCTTCCACTACAACCTGTTCATAAAGCATGCCCTCTCTTGTTGATTGGAGCTGATCATCCACACTTGATCACCCCTATTGCACCTGTGCGCCTTGGACCACCAGGGGGTCCTGCAGCAGTTAAGACCAGATTAGGGTGGACATTACAAGGTCCAGCGCAACTGCTTAAGGAGAACCTGCAACCACAGCAATGCCTTCATATTACCCTCACCCCTTTAATGTCTGAACTTTTCAGAAATGTTGAAAGACTCTGGCAAACAGTCATCATACCTTACAGAAATGAGAGACTCCTAACAAGGTCTAAACAAGATCAAGAGGCCATAGATCTACTGCATGCGAAAACGATAAAGGTAATGGTAGATGGTGTAAACCGCTATGCCACACCACTGCTACGCAAGAAAGATATGCCTTGTCTACAAGCATACCAAGAAGCTGTTATGCCAAGTTTGCGAAGCATTGAAAGACGTCTGTCAAAGGACTTTACAAAGGCAGCTGCATACAATGAAGAAAATAAAAAACTGGAGGAGGCTGGATATGTTATTAAGTTACCAGCAGAAACAATCACCTCCTCTGAAGAATCTTGGTTTATTCCTCACCATCTGGTTCAGCATAATGGTAAGAACCGGGTTGTATTCAATTGCTCCTTTAAATATCATGGACATAGCCTGAATGAATACCTACTCCCTGGGCCAGCCCTCAGTCCGTCCCAATTAGGAGTGCTCTTACGTTTTAGGGAACATCCTGTAGCAGTGGGTAGCGACATTAAAGGAATGTTTCATCAAATCCACCTTTTACCTGAAGATAAACCTCTTCTCCGTTTTGTATGGCATAATTTGGAAAGTAGCCTTTCCCCCCTTATCTATGAATGGCAAGTACTTCCCTTTGGCACCACCTGTAGTCCTTGTTGTGCAATTTTTGCTCTTCAATGACATGTAATGGACAACACTGAATCAGGGGATGAGATCCGATCCTTAGTTGAAAGGAACTTCTATGTAGACAACTATTTACAGAGTCTACCATCAACCCAGAGGGCAAAGCAACTGATAGACAAACTAAGAGATCTTTTGTCAAATGGTGGATTTGACCTTCGTCAATGGACTAGCAATTTTCCCAAGATACTAGAACATCTGCCACAAGAAGCTCGTTCAATCAGTACAGAACTCTGGTTGTCTCAGGATCGATCAGATTCCACCGAATCCACTTTAGGCTTGAAGTGGCATTGTTCCTCAGACACGTTCAAGTACAAGTCTCATGCAGTGCAGAAGACAACTGTTACTATGCACCACATATACAGAGTACTCGCCAGTCAGTATGATCCTTTGGGGTATATTCTTCCATTCACCACACATGCCAAAGTCCTTGTCCAAAAATTGTGGGATAAACAAAGAGATTGGGATGACCCTATGTTGCCTGAAGATTTATTAAGAGCCTGGAATGAATGGGAAGGAGAACTTCACGCTCTGGATAACATTAGTATCCCAAGATGTTATACACCTGTTGATATGGACTTATTTCCTATTACCAGACAGATTCACATATTCTGTGATGCCTCTGAACAAGCTTATGGGTTCGTGTCTTACCTAAGAACCGAAGATAAAGATGGTAATATTCATCTTACCTTCATTATGGCCAGATCTAGAGTTGCACCAAAGCGTCGACAAACCATACCAAGACTAGAGCTATGTGCTGCATTAAATGGAGCACAGGTAGCTAAACTCTTAGAAAATTAGCTTACTTTAACAATAAACCAAGTGGTTCTGTGGTCTGATTCCACAACTGTGTTATCCTGGCTTCAGTCTGAATCCTGCCGCTTTAAAGTATTTGTGGGAACCAGAATAGCTGAAATCCAAGAATTAACAGATCGCCATTCTTGGAGGTATGTGGACTCCAACAGGAATCCAGCAGATGATATCACACGGGGTCGAACACTAGCTGAATTGTCTGTGCCACACAGATGGAATCAAGGCCCATTATTCCTTTATAAACCTGAGTCAGAATGGCCAGTAAGGCCGAATATTACGGTTCCAGAAGTTGAAGCAGAGCAACGGAAGAGTGTTTTCTGTGGTAGTACGGTGACGTCTCATCTAATTCCTAACCCTAAGGAATACCATACATGGATGGAATTAGTAGAAGCTGTAGTTCAAAGCAGGAGTGACCAAACCATTCCTACCGCTGAAGACTATCGAATATCAGAATTTCTTATCTTTCAAAATTCACAGTTAGACAGTTTTCCTGAGGAATATATGTTGCTGAAGAATGGAAAGCCTGTTCCTGCCACCAGCCGACTTCTTACTTTAGCACCAGAGTTTGACACATCATGTCAGCTTATCCGAGTTGGAGGGCGATTGCGCCGTATTGAAGAGATTGATCAGTCATCAATTCATCCTATTATTTTAGACCCTCACCATCCAGTCACTAAATTAATTATGATGCCAAGATGATATGATAAGAATATGTTGCCAAACTTCATCATCCAGGTCCAGAGAGAGTGTTTGCCAAATTAAGGAGAAATGTCTGGATCCTAAGAGGCAGAGAAGCAGTTCGCAAATTCCAACATACTTGCACCGATTGCTGTAAACAAAAGGCAAAGCCCCTTATCCCTAAAATGGCAGACCTACCCCTAGCAAGATTTAGGCTTCAAAAACCTGCTTTTTTCAGCACTGGCATGGACTGCTTTGGACCATTTCAGGTTAAGATAGGTAGGCATTGTGAGAAGAGATGGACCATTATCTTTAAGTGTCTCACTACCCGATGTGTGCATTTGGATGTTCTCAATAGTATTGACACAGATTCCTTCCTAATGGCACTCCGAAGGTTCATAGCTCGAAAGGGCACACCCTACGAGCTATTGTCTGACCAAGGCACAAATTTCCATGGTGGAGAGAGGGAGTTAAGAGAAACATTTTCCACCCTTAGTTCAGAGCTTCAGAAATTGCTTGCAAAGCAAAAAATCAATTTCCGATTTAACCCACCAGGAGCACCACATTTTGGTGGCGCATGGGAGAGAGAAATTCGGTCCGTGAAGCAGGCCCTTTACACCACAATAGGTTCACAGTCGGTGTCTGAAGAAGTACTTAAAAACGTTCTCATTGAAATAGAAGGAATCTTGAACAGTAAGCCTCTGGGGTATGTGTCATCAAACATTGCCGACTTGGACCCAGTTACACCTAATTTCCTGCTGATGGGGCGGCCTGATAGTTCTCTACCACAGGTTGTCTATCCCGTTAATGAGCTGATGGGGCGGTGGAGATGGAGACAGAGTCAAGTGCTTACTGAACAATTTTGGTCAAGTTTTGTTAAATACTATCTGCCCAGTTTACAGGTCAGACAGAAGTGGCATAAGGAGCCTGAAAACCTACTAGAAGGAATGGCAGTCATGCTTGTTGATCCTCAGCTTCCTTGAGCACTTTGGTTAATAGGCCGAATTGTTAGAACCTTCCCCAGCCCAGATGGTCATGTAAGAGCTCTAGAGGTGAAGGTGAAGGATAGACTCTATGCTAGGCCTGTTGCTCGTCTTATTCCCCTTCCGGACATTCAACATCAGGACTCTGATATTAATAAATCATAAGTTTAATAATATTTTTTGTTTGAAATAAATAGCAAATATGCATAGCATATTTGGGGGCGGCAATGTTAGAGAGGTATCAATTATAAAGAGACACGGATCACATTTAAAGGTGCACCTCCCAGCATGCATGAGAGTGTCTATTATGGGATGTTAAAAAGTGAAGAAGGTGCGCGAGTGTCGCAATAGTTAATCCGCAAAAAGAAACATTTATTTGTTATAAGTAAGAATCAGCAGTGTACCGAGTTAAGATAAGTGTGCGTTGATGACCAGAGGTGGGTTCATTTGCATTTTCCTTGTATTTTATGTTTTTATATGTTAAGATGTAAAGTTGTTTAAATGTACTGATTACGTTATTGATTTGAATTCTATACTGCCGGTAAGCTAGTGCTTAATTTCAGTAATACTGCCATCTAGTGGACTTTGGGTACTTTATCAATAAGTTTTATGTATTCTTTTTTATTGTAGACCACACACACAAATACAAATACACCTATACCTATTCGAATGCAGGTGTATATCTCCAAATAAATAAGTTCAATTTCAAACTAAGCTGCTGTGTGGAATACTCTGCATCATTTGCCAGTGTCCTGATCGACACTCCGGAGTGAACACTATAAGTCCTGAACATACGAAAGATAAAGTGGTCCTTTGCTACACAGACACTCTTTGGGTCTTCCATGGTATAATAGTGCTGGAAGGTTTTTTAATAAACTTTTCAGAAGTGACTATGTCAGCAGTAGCTCTCACTTTAGCATTAAAATATTCCACCTTACTATTTACATTGTAATAACTATTGTACTAAGCATTACAAAAGGAATGGTTGTTTAGAATATTAGCAAACTTTGAAGCTGCAGATGTATCAAAATAGTGTTTTTTAATAATACGCTTCTTATTAATTGTAGTTATCTGTATTTCTACTTAAAATAATATGAAAAAATGGACAGATAAACCAATATCAATGATCTGTCTCACATCAGCTTTTACTAGACCTCCAGACCCTGCCACTGAAAAACAACATTACAACATGATTTTATTACCACCATGCTTCACTAATGAAATAGTATTGCACAGATGGTGAGTGGTGCCTGTGTTCCTCCAGACAGGATACTTAGAATTGAGGCCAAATAGTTCAATCTTCGTCTCATCAGACCAGAGAATCTTGTTTCTAATTATGAACATTTTTTATTTGCCTCTATGAAAACTCCAGGTGGGCTTTCCTGCGTCTTATACAGAGGAGCAACTTCCATTCATGCCACTCCGCTATAAAGTCCAGATCAGTGTAGTGTTGCAGTCATGCTTATCCTTTAGAATGTTTCTCCCATGTCCACACATGTTCTCTAAAAATCAGTCAGTGACCAATGACTTCTTGAGCGCCTCTCTTACCAGGGCTGTTTTTCTCTGATTGCTCAGTTTGGCCAGGTACACAGATTTAGGAAGAGTCATGGTTATTCCGAACATTTCCCATTTTACACTGTAATTACCAAAGCCTACAAAAAAACTCGCAATTCTGGCCCACCTTCCCTTCGCACCTCTCCGTCAGCGGTAAGAGCAAAACGTTTTCCCAGCTGAAGCCTTGATTATCTGGGAGTGAGGTACCTAGAGTTGTATAGGGTAAATAATATATTGTTAGGTACCTCACTCAAATGGATGGATGGGGGTAACACAGAGTTCAGAGTCCAGACAGCCAAGTGGTAGAAACAGTTGCAGAAAATGGCAGAACTGGTTTGGATTCTACATTACATTCTGCCAGACAGAAGTGGAACAAAGAGAAAGGAAAGAGCAGTCTTGCATAATGCCATAGGCTTTGTGGATGCAACGCTTTATAAAGATATCTTTAATGTAGGGCAGAGAGGTCTCAATGATCATGTCTGCTGTGTGTACTATCTGGTGTAGAACCTTATGGTGAGAGACACTGCAGTTTCCAAACCAGACAGTGATTCCATTGGTCAGAACGCTCTCAATGGTGCCCCTGTAGAATGTAGCGAGAAAGGGGGGAGGCTTGATTTCTTCAGCCTCCAATGGAAGTGGAGATGCTGCTGCTCCTTCTTGGCTGTGAAGGTGGTGTTAAGCTGCCAGGTGAACACCAAGGAATTTGGTGCACTTGATCCCTCCTGAAGTCAACAATCATCTCTTCTGCCTTGTCCACATTAACACTAGAATTACCAGAGTCTACGAAAAAACTCGTAGATCCGGCCCACCTTAAAACCATTCGCAGCTCTCTTTTGTCTTCTAAATGTGCCGATTAAGACGAGCCAGCAAGCAGCCAGCTATTCCATCCCCCACCGTCGCAGAGCGTTCACTAAGTTTTCCCAGCTCATGCCTTGTTTGATTATCTGGGAGTGACTGAACTGCTAGAGTTTTAGTGTGGAAATAATAGATCGCTATTTGGAACACACACAGTTCATGTGTGTTCCATTTCTACAGCAATCTGTGTAAACACATTTTTAAAACAGAAACGTTTTTCATATTTTATTAGTAAATGACAAAATGTAGGCATAAACTATATAATGTATGAAGCCTGAAGTCCAAAGATCAAGTAAAAACACTTCCACAAAAGGTTCAAGACTGATACAATAGCTTCCGTGGCGTAGCAGTAAGATTTGCTGACTTGTAATTGAGAGTCCCCGGTTTGATCCCCACTCACTCCTATATTTGCCGTTTTCAGTAGTGAGCTCCTCTTTTTGTTAATATTATACAGTACACACATACATTTGGTTTGCGTCTGTAACACACGGTGTGCATTTATAGGACTTGTAAAAGTTACCGTTTTTTTTTTTACTTTTATTCTCTCTAAATCTCGATCACGATACATACTACCCCCCAACACCAGGGATCTGACGCTGTTATTTTTTATTTGAAACGGAATAACTGGAGATGTGAGTGGTGTTTTGAGACAATGGAACTGGACATTCTCTCATCTGGAGGGATAAAAGCTGACACACAAACGCTGGCGAATCTGCCTTCTTCGTATCTCACTGTCACTTGATTTTTTTATTCGGTTTTATTGAGTGTTCCTGCTCATGCTGAATTAGAGTGCACCTTATGGTGAATGATGTCAAAACAACAAAAAAACACAGACGTAGGTATATATGATATTTGGAATTATTCGTTTTATGACCTGTATAGTACATTTCGGAAAACTTTGTGGCACGGATTCAACATTATTCATATTATTCATATTCATTCGCATAACATCTCGCGTTTTGTAATCAGTGAATGCATATTTTTTTTTCCCGATCTTGCCAGCCCCCGCATGTTGCTGTATGCTGTTTCTTTTGTACTCCAGGACATGCAGAGGATAGAATAGTACAGAGCAGTAAGTTCAGCGTTATATGCAATCATCAGATTCAAATGTTAACTGTTCACACACACGCAAGGATAGTCTTTCCTACATTTACAACGTGTGTATTGCACTAATGCAATATTATTTGAAAACGAACAGCGTCAGATCGGGTGTGGATTTATGTTGGCGCTATTACTGAAAGAAAAAAAGATCAACATATGCGTTGATCCAGCAGAACTGAATAAGCTCACGCGCTCTAGCATCCCCACCCCCGATCTGACTCTAAGAAACAGCGCAAGTACAGACGCAAACCAAGTGTGATCAAGATTTCCCGGTTTGATCTCACTCACTCCTATATTTGCAGTTTTCAACACTGAATAAGCTGACCCGCTCTAACCCCCCCCCCCCCCCCAAAAGAGCAGCTTACTACTGAAAACGGACATAAAATTTATAAATTGGTATGCACTGTAAATCGTTAAGTTTAAAATGTCGATCGCAGTTATTTCTGTTAATTAATTCATGCTTTTTACTTAGAGTCAGAACAGGAGCTTGTTCAGCTTATTCAGCTTCTGATCTGACTCAAACAGCACCAGTATAACTTCACACCCAACCTGACGCTGTTCGTTTTCAAATAATATTGCATTACTTCGACGATGTTTTCTGATTGGTACTATTCGCGTCATAAAATGATTTCTTCACATATATTTGTCTCTTTCTTTTTTAAAATGTGCGTTGTAGCACTCAGCAACTGGCCACCTGCATGTTCTTGCGCACACTGAATAAGACAGTGCTATATCTAATCATCAGATTCAAATGTTAACAGTTAACAGTTATATAGCACGGAATGGAAATCAGCAGTTCTTAGCATTGCACCACGCAAGCTGTCATATCAACCGCCTACTGTAACTTGCTTTCTTTTTTCTTCAGTTATATTCTTGAATAAAAGTGCACTTGTTTTATTATACTTTTACATGGGGTAGGGAAGGATCCTGAACACAACTGAGACAATGAAAAGTGAATTAAAAAAAAAACCAAAGCTAACCTTTGCAAATATCATAAATTACACCGGCTGTTACAGACTGAAATCAAATGTATCTTTTTATTCTAAAATAGTAAAAATAAGAACACTTCACTTCTCATAAGGGAGTCATATAGGATCGAACTCATAACCTTCTGATTGCCAGTCAGCAACTGATACTGTAAATAAGTGTCAATGTCCCACACTAAGGCAGCTTTTTTTGGCGGCGGCTTTTTTTTTTGTACCTTTTGTGAAAGTGTTTCTTTGATATTTGGACTTCAGGCTTCATACATTATATAGTTTATGCCTACATTTTGTCATTTGTTACTAGAGTATAAAAAACGATTCTGTTTTAAAAATGTGTTTACACAGATTACTGCAGAAACGCAACACACATGAAATGCGTGTGTTCCAAATAGCGATTTATTATTTCCATTCTAAAACTCCACTCACTCCCAGATAATCAATCAAGGCATGAGCTGGGAAAAGTTCGTTTACGTTCTAAGTCGGTGGGGGGATGGAATAGCCGGCTGCTGGCAGTATGTCTTTATCAGTACATTTAGATGACAAAAGACGCTGGCAGAGAGGTGAGAACGGTTTTAAGAAGCGATTTAAGGTGGGCCGGATCTACGAGTTTTTTCGTAGGCTCTGGTAATTCTAGTGTTAAGGGACAGATTGTTGCACATGCACCAGTTCATCAATTGTCACATATCTATTCTTTAAGCTGATTTGTCCCCATTGCTGAGTCCCACTACACTTGTGTAGTCATCAAACTTAAAGATGGTGTTGTATGCAGATTTACAGTTGTGAGTCAGCAGAATTAACAAAAGTGGGCTGAATGTGTAACCCAGGGGTGGTTCCAGTGCTCAGTGTGATGGTACTGACATGGACTATCTGGGGTCTCTTCTTCAGGATTACTGTTGCATAGAGAAGGTATATTTTTTGTTCCAGCATCTTTGTTTGGATTTACATTAAAACAAAGTTCTTTTCACACCAGCATTTCTGCAAACAGTGTCTCCAGTATCATCCCAGTACCACATCCATATGAGCAAAGTGTGTTGTGTCTCACAAAGGCTGAAATCTCTCATTTTTTTGCCCACTGCTAATGAAAGTATCATTGTGGCATTTCATGTTTCCTGCATCAGCAGTGCATGCCTCACAAGTCCATCATGATTCAGTTTTATACTTTTATCTGTTTTATGATGAGCACAAAGCATCTGGCTAGCACAACTGGCTAAACTGACAACTTCAGCCAATTTTCAAACAATTCATAAATGAGGCATGTATTTTTTCAGCACTGGGAATCACACATGAATATGAGAATTGTTATTGTTACTTACACTTTATTCATTATAAAATTATGCATAACCAAATCATTAAAAAAAAATGCTAAAAATAATAAGCACACAAAAACTATTTTTTTGCTTTGAACACTCTTATTTTATATACTTGAATTACATAAACGTCAGTGTATTAAACCACTTTGCTTGATCAGTAGCTGTGAAAAGTAAAATTTATTATATTTAATTAAGTCAATTAAATACATTCTTACATAGCACTCTTCCCAGCAGACAGGCTTAGCATTAATAGATTTCTAATTATAACACACTTTGAGTAAAATACTACTCATTACTAGCACATTCATAGATATGAGCTGTGACCACTCAAAATGTAAACTAGAAAAACCTTTAAAAGTCTTTATAATAATATAAACACTATGTGGCACGTATCCTAGTTAGGATGGCTGGTGTTCCTTTACCCAGTCAGAGGGCCAAAAAACTATTTTCTGTGGTCATTTGTTCCTCCAATTTATTGGGTGGAAGCATCCCTATTGTTGAGATCCTATTTGGACACTTGCAGGGTTATGAGGAGTCATAGTCCCAAATTGCACTCCAGGCGGGGTCCTTGGATGCTGCTGGAGGCTACCAGGCAGAAGATACTCTCTCCTGTAGAGATTCTGCCTGATCTGGTAGTGTATCCTCAATATAGTATGGTTGTACTGGAAGTACTCATGGTTCTGTTTTGAGAAGCAGCTCCACTGCCTCAGCCAGGCAAGTGGGGAGCAGTTGGGGATATTACTTGTGTGGAATAGAAGAGTAGGGAGGAGGGACAAAGGAGAAAGACTGATTATGAAGGGTATAGCATGTCTAAAATGTTATTTGTACAGAAATAAAGGTCATTAATCTTATTAGAGACTTGCTTATTGTAGTTGTGTTTCTGGGACTGGGGTCTGAGACTCCCCTATCGTCCACTATATGTGAATACAGAATTCTTAAGAACTATTGTATTAAATGTTACAAAAAGGTTTACAATATTAAAAAGCTTAAATTAAAAACTATAAAATTACTTGTTTACTTTCAGTGAACTTAATTACAAAGGAAATGCTACAGATATCCTCACTATTTTGTATAACATTGTCTTTAGTTTTTTAACTTTTAGATCAATCCATTGTTCTAATTATGGAAAAGTGAAAATATTAACATACTCGGGGCTTAAACCTGCTTGACATTTGGACACACTGCTCCCCACAGCAGAGTACAAGCACTCTGAAGGTGTGGAGGTAGCAGAAGGGCAAAGAAACAACTTGGCCATGGTGGCTCAGAATAGAAATGATGAGAATTTTTAGTCACCTGCAATTCAACAGAGGTGCCACCATTGAAGAAGTGCTGTAGCCATATATTTTAATTCATTACTGAATATTTTTTCTTAATGATTTCAGTAACAAAGATGTTTTTTTCCATACACTTTTTAATAATAAAAAACTATGATTCAGTGCTTTACATTTCAGCTTTTGTATGAAGAGAGTAAGCTAAGCTGCATTTGGTAGATTTTATACTTGCCTAGTATTCAAGCAAACATTGAATCGCTTTAATTTTTCATGCAAGAAAAACATTAAAAAAAATCTGAATGAACCACAAACCAGTCTTAACATACTGTAAATACAACATGAATACAAAAACCACTGGACTCAAAGTTGTTTAAAAATATGTTAGCTTAATTTACTGCAGTCTAATTCTCACAATGCAAAAGAACCCAAGGAAAGGACTCAATCCATTTAAAATAAAAAACTATACCACTGTGACATAATTCATCCAAAGACCTTAACCCCAGATTCATAGCTACTAACCTAATATCAGCTGTACATGTTATTACAAAGTAAGTAATACTGTTTTGTATCAGTTTTATTGAAGACAGTAAGTGACATTTCACCTTCTCTTTCTATTGTGTTTGCGTGAATTTCTGATTGTATTTTTGGGAGAAATCCAAGGTTGATATTGATTTGTTACCTGGTCTGCAAAAAAAAAAAAAAAACAATTAAAGATAAGATGTTTTCAAGTGAAAATAAAGAGCAGACTAAACACCATCCCTTTTGTTGACCTCATGGCAAAATGAATTCAGTGGAACTTGCTTATCACTATCCAAAATAACCTCAATGGACAATTTTTGTAAGTAAATGCTATGCTGCACTGCAAGCACCTTATTTCATGAAATTTCCAGAGTGCAAATACTGTACATGTATTGTTTGAAAGTATTTATTTGTTCAGTTGTATGACTGTAAAGCCTGCTTATTGTTAATTGGTTTATGTGAATGTGAATTTCCCATTGGGATTAATAAAGTATCTATCTATCTATCTATCTATCTATCTATCTATCTATCTATCTATCTATCTATCTATCTATCTATCTATCTATCTATCTATCTATCTATCTATCTATCTATCTATCTATCTATCTATCTATATGTTTGTCATTAGCAAGGCTACAAGGTTGTGTCAGAGAAGGCCATTCAGTGTTTCTTTAACTTAATGTATATATACTCAAGGCGGACACTAGGAAAGTTTGACAGTACAGCCCAGAAAGTATAGGAGAAAGAAAAGAGGTGTTAAAAAAGGCAACTAAATTAACAAATATTTAAAAATCTGTCGATGGTAATGCAGTAGCAAGACCATTGTTCTTCTCACAGTCTCAAACGTATGTTGAAATTGAGACAGTTAGTGTTACTGCTAGTTATAACTTTAACATAAGAGCATCATCTCCGCCATAGTCTGAACCTGAGATGTGCTTAACAGCTAAACCAGAGGGCACAAAATTGACATTCCCCACTATAGTAGATCCTTATAGTACTGATCCTGTTCAGTGGGGAAAGACTGATGATTCAGTCCATGCTTACCATACTAAGAAAGGACCAGAAGCCTGTCAAAATCAGGATGCTGATATTTAAAGCTTCTGAATACTCATACACACAGAAACAACAAACATTTTATTTTCCAAATTTCACTTCAAATGCAAGCTTGCACATGCTAAGCACATCTCAAGTCAATGGCATTTGTATTTCTATCCACCAGATCTGTGTTTTGGTTTGTGTACCACATCTTCAGCCATAGTAACTCTCAGTTCTGCTTTTAAACTAGTTTTGTGACTGGAAATATGCCACAGTGCATAGAGAGCATGAAAATAGTGAAAACCATAGAAATGCAATATTGACTTACATTACACTAGCATCCAGCAGCAAAAGAATAGACACAGACCTGGAAAAACAGTTGGAGTCAGAGTGTGTGTACTGGACTGAAGTTTTGAGAAGAGTGTCTGCTGTTTTTAAGATTTTGGCAGAATGGAAATTAGCTGTTTGAGACTCGAATGATATTTTTGGCAGGACTGATAATGATAATTAAATGGGCATTCTAGAATTAATAAGTGAGTCTGATCCATTTTTCAAGTATCACATAGAGTGACATATGTGAAGAATTTATTGAATTGATGGGACACCACATTCTGTCTGAGTTTCCCAGTGAAGTCGAAATAGCCAAATATTTTTCATTTAGTGTTGATTCAAATTCAGATGTTTCACATTCCTAAGATTTGTGTCCATTTCGAGCCACACAGAGGAATCTTTATGTGAGTCTGTGCTCCAGGTTTTAGAACAGATAAGCATTGACATTACCAACTGCAGGGGACAGTGCTATGACATCTCTGCTAATATGTCTGGAGTATATAAATGCTTTTCAAGCCCGCATCAAGAGATCAGTTCACTAGTTTAGTGGATTTCATGTGTTGCACACACATTGAATCTAATTTGTGTGAAGAGTGTCAGCTTTTTTGCTGAAACAAGAAATAGTTTCCAGCTTGTTCAAAATGTATTGAACTCTTGCTTCAGGTCAGCCATTAGGTGAAAGGTGGTGTTCTGCAGGACAGTAGCCCAAAAGCAAACAAAGCATTGAAACTTTGATGTCCCTCTGTAATACCAGATAGGCTTCACACACAAATGTCACCCAGGAATTGAGTATAAATTATGCCAACATTCAAGAATCATTGATGAGCATTGCAAATAACATTAATCACAATGTGGCAATAAGAAATTAAGCAAGCTCACTATAAAAAAAATAGACAAACTTGAGATTGGTCTTCTGTGCAAAATGTGGCATAGCATTCTCTGATGATTTAAAAAGGCAAGTGGTTTCACTGCTGTGACCTGTGTAATGCTGTGGATTTAGTGAGATCACTACTGAATTACAAAGGAAATTTTCAAGCTCAATTTGATACATTTGAGGCCCAAGTAAAAAGTTTTAAGTTTACAACGATGAAGAAAACACAAAACATGTCTTGGTTAATCTATAACTCCTGAGGTTGTATTGTCTGGTAGATGTTTATTTGGTTGTTGTGAATAGACTGCCTACAGAAGATGATTGCATTTATGAAATTGTACAATAAACTCAGTAACACATTTGAAATCCAAAACCATATTTCTGCCCTGTCTGTATAAGAACTGCTCAACAGAGCCTCTGATCTCCCAAACAAATATTCAGTTGACCTGGAGCTGGACTTTGTGGAAGAGATTGTCCAGATTGGTTAATTCATATGCCATCTAAAGACTAAGTTGTCAGAAAGGGTGGGGAAAAGTTGACCTCAGATCTGAATCTCATTGAAAGGTAAAAGTAGCACTTTGAGGAGCTCCTAAAGTCAATGAACATGCCCCCCTCAGATGATGTAATATCAGAAGCACTATAGTTGGGGATGGATAGATCTCGGTGGCTGAGGTTTCTGCTGTGATTAAAAGTTCCATAGCAGCAAGGTTGCTGGGGTTGATGGGACCTGACCAGACATGCTGAAGTCATTGTATATTGTGGGGGTGTTTTCACTATTGTGCCTCTTTAATGTTGGAAAATATAGTGCATAATGACACACATCTTTGCCTCCCTGGAAATATTATGCCAAAGGTAATGGAATAGAGACTCCATTAATTAATTTAATCTTAGGTTCAGGAAGAGTGACTGGAATTCCATCCTGACTTGAACAGTGGACAAAGTCTTTGCCCTTGCATAGACAGTTGAGGGATCATTGGAGTTTTCAATTCTGTTTACATGTTCTAAATTAGGTTGTAAGAAGATTATTACCGTGTACACCATGGCATTTTGTGGAAGGTGCTTCTGGAATATAAGGTTCCAGGAAATGAAAGTTTGAATACTTAATATTAGGTTGAGACTATTCAATGTGGGTGTTTTCATTCCATCAATGGATCCTTAGTTTTCTCCTTTGCTGTTTATGATTTTCTTACTCAGAATATTAAAATGTACCTGAGGCTTGGCAGGTATCCAGTTTGGTTGCAACTATATTGACTACTGTTGATACTGTACTTTTGGCTTCATCATACTGCAATCCCTTGTGCACAGCAAAATGGTTAGTAGCAAAATGTTACATAAGTAGAATGAGGATTATCACTTCTGATCTAAGGTCAATGTCCCTATTCTGGAAAGAGTGGTATGTTCACTGCAGTTAAGGGCTTAGATTGTTCCTTAAGTAGAGGAGTTCAAATTGGGATCTCGTCCATGAGTTAGAGTGTAGGTAATCATGAAATTGACCAATAAATTGGTTCAGTAAGAGCAGTTTTACAAATGTTTTACTGGAATGTGGTGGTGAAGCAGGTTCTCAGTCAGTGAATGATGTTGTAAATTTACCTGTGAGTCTGCAAGGCTATGGTCTTAAGATGTGAGTAGTAACTTAAAGAAAAAGATCACAAGTAGCTGAGATAAGGTTCCTTTGCAGTGAAGATGGGATCACTCTCCTTAAGATGATAAGGAGCTTAGCTATACATAAAGACGTTGACGTTGAACTGCTGCTTCTTCAGTTGAGGTGGGTTGGCATGTACTCAGAATACCTCCTAGGCATCTCCCATTGGATGTATCCAAGGCACAGTCCAATGAGAGAGAAGTGATGGACAGAGCCAAGACACAGTGAAAGGACTAGAGTAACCTGGCTTCAATTTTCATTACTGCAACCATTTCACACACCAGAGCGCTCAGTGGGAGTGTAGTAGGTTTGAATAGCTAAGCTTGAGACACATCAGTCTCAGACTACATTAGGTGTTATGTGGGCCAACATTCATTAAATAATATTAAAATACCACATCTGGCACAGATTAACTAGTAAACATTAGAAATTTTACTTTCAACTTTTGAAAATACAGTGGTTACCATACATCTAAAGTAAAACACAGGAATAACCATCATTAAAAATTACAGAAAAGGTCAGCATAAAATGGAGAAAACATGATAGACCATGTCTTGAGAAATAAAATTTCTGTTAATGACAAAACTGGTCAAGGAGTCCAAAGATATACAATATATGATGCATTTATTATGAGTTAGGCTCAGAAGCAGGGAAGAAGAAAGGGAGAACATAAATGTTAGTATTTTGGCACCACCCTATCATTCTTAAAGGGTTTGCGTAACTTTCAAGTAGTGTACTTCTCTCATCTCCAGTCTCTCATAGTCTTGGCATCTCTTCATCCTGGTAGTGAAATCTTGTCTCATTTCATCTTCTAAATAATTCTATGGTTTGAGGAATTTCAAAACTCATTGGAATCATTTCCAGGCTCACTGACTGCTCTCCAAGCCTCCATAACTCTTAAAATGGCAGGGGCCTCATTTGTAAAACTTTGTGTGGATCTGAGTATGAACATAGGCACACGCCAATACAACAGGAAAAATAAGATTAATAAAATCTAGCGTATGCACATTTCTATGCAACTTACCCTTTATAAATCACAACCCCCTTGTTTCTATGTAACTTACCCTTTATAAATCACAACCATCTTGTAAATGTGCATTCGTGAATGCACCTCAATGGTAATCAAGTTCATACATATGCTATCACAATATTGCCGACATTCATGGTAGAGCAGCCTTCCTTCCTAAATGTTGAGACCCCACCACCTGCATTCAGGAGCATCTGTCTGCACTCTGCAACTGAACATGCGAGATCATTTGTGGCATTATAGCGCTTCTCCTCTGTGTTCTGGATGTCCAGGAAAGGTTTATGGTATGAGCATCTGAGTCAGTAGCCGCTATTACCAGGCGCTTGTAGTGATAGCTGATATGATGAAAAGTATACAACATATGAAAAACTGAGGTGTACCAAAGCTACTTTGCGCTTTAAAATAAATGAATCATGGGTTGACCAAGGTCACAGAGACATCTTGGTATCACATATGACATATGTGTTAATGGAATGTACGGAAACAGCTTATAGTGAACAAAAAACCTTATTCCAATATGAGTGCACTAAAGTGATCCAATTATGTTAGGAAAACCGAACAGTGCTGCAAATTGCCTTTTTATGTTGGCAAAAATATGTAATGTATAATGGATTTATACCAATACCATATGATAACTGTATATAGTGTCTCCTTAGTCAGCTAATTGCTTTTAGTGCAGCAGGTATGACTGAGTGAAGCTTGGCTGAGATATTCCTGATCTGTTGGTCACTTCTGTGAGAACTGACAATAGGTAGCCAATATAAACTGACAATAAAACAAAAAAGTTCTTCAGTGAAAATGTGCAGCATTGTTCATCTTAAAAGGGAACTGAAACAGAGTCTGTACATCATGTAAATATGTCTGTCACATTAACACACATTACTGCATAATAATGGCTTGTCAATATAAATTATTATAATATTCATATAACCAAGCAATTATTATTATATATTATAATACTATCATAAAATTATAAAAATGCATGTGAGTTGTCTTTTAGCCGGTTTGGATGCATTTCCTGTTTTATCAATGGTGTCATTCCCAGTTTCCCCAAAAAATTGCATAGGCATTGATCAGAGTTGTCATAAATATACACACATTTCCCTATCAAGTTTTTTTTTTTTTGTAAATCCCAACGTTTGTGTGGGAAGTTGCCTTTCCACATTTATATATATATGATATGATATGATTTATAAATGAGACCCCAGGTACATCAGGAATCTTCTGCTACACTTAAAAGAGAGATATAGTCCCACTCCTACCTCATGAATATCAAGTGCTACCACACATTGAGCTGAAGGGCAATAACTGTTAGTCCCCATAGACTTCACCTTGAAAAGGCAGTCATTGTCCTGTTCCTTCTGACTGCCAATGTGCCACTGCTGTCTAGAAGCAACAACATATTCAACTTGCCTGCCAACCCTTACTGTCTCTACATAGAAGGCAAGGTTTGCCTGACATCTGTTGTACCACTTACCCTTCAGTGTCCTGGGATAATATTATCAGTTGCCTCTCCACCTGCACTTCTCTTTTTTGTTTCCCGGTACACTGTGTTTTATGCTCAGTACATACAATATGCTTTCCACCCTCAAGTGGTCATTAATCATACCAGTGAGCATTTTCCTAACTCCATCACTGCCATGGACCTTGGACTTGTAAGACTGCAATAAGTAGAAAATGTAAATAAAAAGCCCACTTTCAATAGGGCCTAGAGCTGTGTTTCCCAAACTCGGTCCTGTGAACCCCTGTGGCTGTAGGTTTTTGTTCCAACCAGCTTCTGTTTTTAATTGAACTCCTAGGCTAATTAAGTGAACTGATTTTTCCCAAGTTCTGTGTTTAGGGAACAATATAGAAATTAGAAAACTAAGTTTGCTAAAAAAAATTAAAAAAATTAAAATGTACCAAGCAGTTATATAGGAATAATGTATTTTTTTCTTTTTAACAGTATTTTCATCTTGATTTTCATTCTACTTTTCTAGGTCTTCTAATTGTTTAATTAATCCATTATTTACTCATTCATGGGTCGGTTGCTAAAGTACTTGCAGCCTTTGATTATTTAGTGTTGTTTGCCTGCGTGTCTGCTCTGCTTGTTTTAAATTGTCATTATTAAGATACAACAAAGGGGGAAAAACTGCACAGAGAAAGGGCAAAGTATAATGAAATCAACAAAAGAGAGTTAAGCATTTAAATCTATAGCAAAAGCAGAAATATTTCAAAATGTCTTATAAATGTAAAAAACATGCTGCTGTGCTTTTCTGAATGTCGAATAAAAGAAAAAAAAAATACCAGCTAATTAACCTGCTATCAGGTGCTGTCACTGATTAGAAATCCGGTTGGAGCAAAAACCTGCAGCCACAGGGGGTCACCAGGACTGAGTTTGGGAAACACTGGCTTAGAATGTTTCAAAGTATTTAATTTCATAACCTAATAGATTCAATGAAAAAATGAATTAATATTTATTTATAGAGGAAAATGGGAGATTAATTAAAAAATAAATGAGAAATTAAAAAATAGACTGGCTTCTATGAATTTTTTAACTAATAATTCTGTCTGCTGACTAAAGTGATACTAGTAAAATGTGAAAAATCCATCCATCCATTTTCCAACCCGCTGAATCCGAACACAGGGTCACGGGGGTCTGCTGGAGCCAATCCCAGCCAACACAGGGCAGGAACCAATCCCGGGCAGGGTGCCAACCCACCGCAGGACACACACAAACACACCCACACACCAAGCACACACTAGGGCCAATTTAGAATCGCCAATCCACCTAACCTGCATGTCTTTGGACTGTGGGAGGAAACCGGAGCGCTCAGAGGAAACCCACGCAGACACAGGGAGAACATGCAAACTCCACGCAGGGAGGACCCAGGAAGCGAACCCAGGTCCCCAGGTCTCCCAACTGCGAGGCAGCAGCACTACCCACTGCGCTACCGTGCTGCCCTATGTGAAAATCAAAGTGCATTAATAATGCACATCTACATTTTGTTTTATTCAAATGAGAGTCACAGTAATGCAGTCCTAAACAATTATAAAGTAATACTTTGATTAAACTAAAAATATTTGCATCACCTTTAGTGTTTGTAAACACATTACGCACACGACTCCCCAACGTTATCTGTATGTATTGGAAAGAGAATGTTTAAGAATTAAAAGGATGGCTTTTCTGTACATTTGTACATTATAAAATGGGGAATCTGACAAAGTTTTTTGCAGAAGGGTAAATCTAATTGTTCCGATAGACACAATAGCCTGGAAGAGGTGATTTCAATGGCTTAAACCTGGATACTTGACTAAAATAAAAAGAAACCTCTAACTCAACAAATGATAAGTTATGATGCCAAATATACTTTCAGAAAGCAACATATCAATGCCAATTTCCTACTGGGTTCATAGAGGAGATCCTACAGATTGTTTTGGTTAAGAACAGACATCTACAATTCATTATCTTCCAAAATGTCAAATAAATGTTTTATCTTTGAATGGTCAGCCAGGAAAATATTGTATGAATGCAGGGTAATTCGGTCACACACCATATGCTTAGTGTTTTATAATTAGACATATATTGCCTATGTCTTTAATGCAAAACATTTCAATGCACAGAAAATGAATATACAATAACATTATATGGCATAATTACTGAATAAGATCATTTATATTTTATATAATATATATATATATATATTTTTTTTTTACTTTTTAGATTTTGCTCTCAGGTCTGGAGATTAAAAACAACAAACTGTCTGTCAAAGATGAGGAGCTGGCTTCTCTAAAGAAAACAGAAAAACTTAAAGCCATTTTTGAAGAAGTGCTTCCAAGAAATCTTCAGGATGTTCAACAGTTGACTTCTGGCCTTTCATATCTCAATGGGACTTTAAACAAAGATGATTTTGAAAGACTTATTCTAACACTAGTCTACACAGTGTACCAGGTAGTTCACGTCAAAGACCACTGGAAAGATGCTTGGGCAGAAGCATTTGTAGAACTGTACAACGCAATAAAACAAGACATCATGCTTTAAAAATGAGAAATGCTGTATTTGCACATTTACACTAAGAAAGTATGCTAAACGTTTCTTATATTACCCAAATTTAAGCATTTTCTGAAGCTAATTAACCATTTATAGACTTGTAGGCAAAGGAAGGCTTTCCATCAGTTACTATGCAGGGACCAAAACTGGGTGACATGCCATAAACTGTATTAGCCATAAGGTAAAATTTGATGTGAAAACAAGTCAAAGGCCTACTGTCATATATGCTGGATCATATATGTTGGATGTATGTTATCCTGAATTCATGTTAATTTAGCTTATTAACACTTTACTACAACTGTAATTACATAAAATGTTACAATTTACGTTATTATGGTGCTGCAAAGCACTAACAATCATGACAGTAACAATCAATGCCTGTGGCTTCCCACTATCTGCAAGGCCTTTGCAATCTGAATTAATCTGGGGCCCACTCTTCTATCTCATTACATATCAAAAACTTTTGCTCAGCTGCATTCACATGCTATTTGTGTTTTTGGAGTGCATTCTCACCTCAGGGGATTGGTTGGATTTTTCTTAGAAACGCAAGGTCACTGCTAATTTGTTACTTGCTCTGCAAAAACAAGTGATTAAAGATTAACTGTGTTTTTTCTTTCTGAAAATAACATAAATTGAACAAAACAAAATTTCTCTTACTTCGCAAATGCAATTCAACCATACAAATGGCTTTCTGGCAAACTTGGTTATATTTTTGTATTTTATATTTTACTTTTTACTATGGTAAAAAGTCAAAGTCAATGTTCCATCTGAGAATTCAGTTGACTTTCTTTTCTCTGAAATGTCCAGCTCGTGCTTCCAACTTCATAGGGTGATCACATGAAATTTTGACTTGGAAAATAATATTACTTGTCTGTCAATTGCATGCGAATGCAGCCCCCAACCTCACCCTTTACATGTCCAGTGTTTCTGATTTAACAGAGTGCAGTATGCTGACCCATATCTAGTTTGCCCATTTTGATTTTGTTTTAGGTTTCAGCTGCAACATCTGATAATGGAATTTGAAGAATGTATGCAGCACTAATATTACATTGCCGTGCAGATTTTCTTTTGTTCAAAATGTTCAAAGCAAATTGCAGTTTAGGGCATTTCCCATTATATATTTCATATCTGCATTGTTTACAATATTTTTTTAATACTGGAATTTATAGAATTTTTCATTAGCTGTTTTCTTACAGTTCTTTGTTGAAATTTCACTGTTCTTATTTGTAATATTTTTTTTGCATTGACATTTTTTTAATTCCAAAAGTACTCTTCAAATCTTTTTTTTTTTGATTTCTTTAAAATCTGATAGGAAGCAACATACTTCAGCCATATGTCTCAAATTTTGCTTCCCTTTGGCACCTACAGCAACAAAATGTGGCAGGGAAGCAGAAAATGGCAGAAGGTATTTTATCAGATTTCTCTAGCCATCAAACTAAAGTTTTAATTAGTTAAAACTAGGGGGCTCTGCCCCCTGCTTGCTTCACTCGCCAAACCCCCAGGTTTGGTCCTGTGGAAATACAATTTAAAGTGTTATTTGAATTTTGATCCCTTGTTTCGTCTTACAGCATGATAATGCAACGTATAACTAGCCGTGAGTGAATATCTTTTCTTTGTGTCTTATAAATAAACCGACTTTTTCAAATGTTTGTCCTTGTGTTTTGTTAATTGTCATTGCAAAAGCTATTCTCATGGGAAACTGTAAACATTTTAATATGAATGGCATATTAAGATCTCCTTTTTGCCCGAACACCGTTTTCAGTTCATTCAATAAAAATAAGACTTTCTGAGAAAACAATCTACTTACGAAATTGTGAATATCCAGAGCCGATGTATCAGGTGGCATTGCTTTTTTTTCTGGCCATTGTGGATTGTACGTCATTGTAATAAATAAATCTGGCCGACCGTTAGTTCTGGATATTGCCATTGCATCATGATAAAACTGTTACAATGCTCTTGGACTACATTGATATGATGATGGTAATATTACTGCTTTACCTATTTTGAATTTGTCTGAACTAGTGATATTTGAATTTTGAACGTGATCAATGAGACCTTGCATATGTTCTGTTCTAAGTTTAGCTTGATTCGATTTAATAAAGAAGAGATGATTAGCTGCGACTTTTACATACTATACGTATTAATAATGTATTGTTGTGATAGACATTGAGATGGTAGAACTGGGTTAAATACATAGGAACGTATGGCTAATTTTGACCCGAAATACTGTGTGGGTGTTATGCGTTTTTCTGAATGTGTGTGTTTCATATTCTACGACCATCCTGTTTCGCCATCTGGGAAAAGCAAAGGAAAGAGTAAAGGGTTGGCATGTGGCGATGTATTTGACATTAATGACGAATCATGCTTTGCCTTTGAAAATATACAACTATCTACTCTGTCTTTGATATGTCCGTCTTTCAAAATTATTATCACTGAGAATTCGGATTCATATAGAAATCCAAGAAAATTTCTTTGTTCGTGTTTTGCTGATACATTTCATGTAAAGTGCGATACTTTTGAACGTATGGATTTGTATCTATTATTGGCTGTATAATTTCTATTACGTTGGATCGTTTAACTCTTTTGATTCTATGTTGCATCGGTTTTCCATGATCATAAATATACACCTGACGAAATTGTATTTTTTTCGACATTAAACTTATCGTAGCTTTAATTGTTGCAGGAACACAGATTCTCATAGCGTATGGTCCATTATTGTGTACATCAACATTTTGTGCATTGAATGATGCTAACGCGAAAAGTTTATTATAGACGCATATATTTTGCCTGTAGTGTTTGTGGATTTCACTTTCAGCAAACAATTAAGCGTTTAATTCTTGCGGAAATGCCTCTTCATTGGGAAGCAGCAGTACTTTTCCCTAATGGCAACATGAATTAGACGATCTACAAGTCTCCGAACTTAAACTTTAAAGCCTTACAATATCTACATACTTCCAACAAATCACCTATGTCCATATATGCGATCTCTTTTTGCTGTTCCATTTTTTCACCTAGAAATAATTTCCGTTTGTTTGCATGAATGCGATCTGTACTCTTTTTCTTTGACACTTTTGAATTTTAGTACTGTCATATTTTTTAAACTTGCTCTGTGTGTGTATCGTGGCAAGTTTTTTTTTGAGCCTTTCGAATTCCACTGCTTTCATAATCTGTAACCTGTTCTGCATGCGTATGGCACCAACATTTTTGAACATCTTTATGAAGTTCTACTGTGTCTTTTACTCTTTGTCTTTCATTTCTGACCCCGTTTGGACCTGCAAGGTTTTCAATTCCACTTGTTCCCGGCTGATTATTACTTTCCTTGCCTAGGTCACTGTCTCATGGGAACATGCTTCCAATGGATGTCAGTATGACGTGACTTGACTGTGTCACGGGAAGTGAAAGTGTCTCTGCCTCTCTGAAGTGTCTCACTGTCTCTCTTCAGAAGATCACGTCTCATCGCAAGATTTTTTTTTATAATAGAGAGATAAGATGTAACATTTACAATGGATATGAAAAGAAAAAAGCAAGTAATAGTATAGTAAAGCAGGAATTCAGTTCGATATTTTTTCTAAGCCAAGTTTAGTATTAGGACTTTCTGGGATTTGATTAATTGAAGAGATTTACAATAAGCACATTCTGAAAATAAAAGAATTAAATGGGAGTTTACGTTTTAACTATTTACACTGGTAGATGAAATATTTACAGAATAATAATGAGATGCTAATACAGAAAAATACAGAGTTGTTCAAGTCTACATGCAAGTAGCATGTGCTAAAAACAAGAAAATTTGATAACTAGAGATCTGGATAAACCAACTGGTAATCTTAATGCAGAAAGTCAAAAATAAGGTGCAATATGATAAAAAATGTTGAAATGTTTCCAGCTCTGTCTTGCAAAGTGTACAACTGCCATCCAGATTTTGAAAAGATTTGACTAGTAAATGTTAACAGGGTAAGTCCTAAGTAATATTTTATAATGGATCTTTGAGGCTTTGGTAGGAAATTTCTTCCAGTTCATTCCGTTCCTAATGATAGTTCTCCGAGAAAAGAGAGCTTTTGGTTGACTGTTTTTTTTTGTTTGTTTTTTTAACAGGAAATTCTTGATTCTTGATGAATTGTGTTGCAAACTTAGGGAGATTGTGGCACTGTGATGGGTCAAATTTTAGGCTTGCTATGATTGGCTGATATCATTCCAGCTTAGCCAAACATGCACACTTTGGCTTTCCTGAAGGCACATTTTGAAAAGTTTCTGCTCACACAAACATGTGGGTATGTATGTGTGTGTGAATACATTTTTTTGTTTTTAAATTCAATCTTCTGTGTTTTATTGTTTTTAAAGCTTTTATTTTTTTTCTTCATTGATGTTTACTTTTTTGTTGGCCGGAGGATGCTCATTGTAGCTATGATGAAAAAAAAGCTGCCTGACCTCAGTCAACTAGCAGCATCTAGGAAGTCCATGAGTGGCTGGAAACCACCTTATTAGAGCAAACTGAAAAAGAGTCTCCTCAGAAGAGAATATTGGCTACCTGTTTGTGTTAGTATAGAAAGCAGCAAGGAGAGAGATGTATGCAAATATAACAGCTAATCAAATCAGTAAGTCTAAATAATAAGAATTTGTCATTTTAAAATACCCCAAATAAATACCACTAAGTGAGGGAAGTAAAAATAGATTTTTTAGTTGTAATTAGTTGATGTTTTCAACTTACTATGGCTGAGTGCAACCAAGATGGGCCTTTATTTTTGGATTAACCGAAACAGCATTCCACATGTCGAAATAAGGGTTAGGACCCAGCATTCATGACATAATAAAGTGCACAGTGTTTTGGTAGGGTGAATGTGCAAATGCTCAACTGTTAAACTTAATTTCAGAAAACTGTATATATTTACTACATTTTCTAACACCTAGAAATATGAATTGACTTTTTAACATTAAACCTTGGAGATTATAGTCAAACCAAAAAACCTCATTATATTCACAGCTGGCTTTCTCCATGTCATTCTTTCGACTTAGTTGGTATAATCTGATAATCTATAAATATGTGTCACCTCTATCTAAAGTTTAATGATACAAAAATTGCTTAAATGTCAGTTATTTAAAACATTTAATGAGAAAGAAAGTATGTGATGCACAACACTGAATGAATGAATGCTGAGAATATGTTTATTATTTGAGAGTTTTTGGTTGTAACACATTTAACTAAATCCCAAAACTCCTAGGATAGACTCCAAGTGCATGTGGCCACATAATAACAAAATCAAGCCTTTAGAAAATGGACAATCAAACACTGCATAAGTACACCTGCATATTTAAAAATATTAGATGCATGTTCAGATAAATATTGCACTAAAAATAAATAAAAATAGTGTCTTATCATATTTTCTGTGACTTTTTCATTTTCCTAAAATTCTGTTGAAGATCTAGATGACAACAATCAGTAAAAATATTTATGACTTCGCCAGTGACACTTCATTGAATTTAAGGCACAGGTCTGACTGAAGCCCTCTGTCCTTTGGTTAAGATATTGTAATGTGGACCTGACAATTTGATTTTAGGTACCATCCAGTTGAAAACTAATTTAATTTCAAATCAAATTAAATTTTATTGGTCACATACAAATTACACATACAATACAACATGTAGTAAAATGCTTAGTTGCTAAATGCCAATCACTATGCATTTAAGAAGAAAAGTCATCAGTCAGTCATTTTCCAGCCATCTTAGTCCTGAACAGGGTCACATGGGTCTGCTGGAGCCTATCCTAGCTAGCTCAGGATAAAAGGCAGGAACAAACCCTAGACAGGGTGTCAGTCAATCGCAGATTTAAGGAGAATATTGAAGGATAATGTCAATAATACATGATTTTATAAAATCAACAAAATCATTAACAGAATTTTAATTGATTTTGATTTATTGCAGTCAATGATTCTTTACAGTTTCCTTGCATATCTCATCACTTATTTTCCTGCCAATCCTCATGAGTTTTTTAGTCTGTGCTGGGCATTCCCATACTATTGTACTGGCACCAAGATGTTTGCTGTCACAGATTCACTTTGATATTTTCTGCTGGTCTTGCAGTAATCATGATGGTTTGCATTAACTCGTTTGAAGCAGATTTTTTTTCCTGTCATAGCTCTAGCCTTTTTTCTTCAGAGGAAACTCAACTGATGTGAAAGATATCAAATATGTTTTTTTATTATTCAAATTTTGGAAAACATATAACTACCAGAGGTATACACAATATATATTTTATTATTTGGAAGTGTATTTACCATTCAAAGCAACTGTTATATGCATTTGTAAATTCACACTTTAAAGTTTTTTCTACCTGTTCAATCAAGAAATATCAAAGGGATCAATGCCTGGATATTCTCCCCAGATGACATTGCTCTCACACATGCTCGGGGACATTTCACCAGCAATGTCATTGTTGATTTTTTGTGACAACTCAAAATCTCATTTAACATTACAGACTCCATCAACAATGCGAAACTGGCTAGGATTTCTTTCAAAGAGAGTGACACACAGTATTTGCTGGTGCTGCAAGGAAAGATGCAGAACTCTGTTCTTCTTGCAGTCTGTGCTGCCATCTAGTGTAAAAACTATGCAATGCATTCTGGGCAACTTTTCTCGACATTTAGTTTTATCGCTATTTCTTGATGCCATCCAGCTTTTGTTTTCACCACCCATTAAAAGAGTTTCAACAACATTTCATTTCATCTCATCACAAAAATGTTTTGCTTCATGTCCGCAGTAAAACAATTTGATATTTTTTTCAGCTTAATTAATGACTTCTAAAGTACTATTTAGGTTAACATTACTTGATTTTCAGGTAATTTGGACATACCGTATATACTCATGTATAAGTCAGGTCTTGAAGCCCGAAAATCATAAAATCAGACCTCGATTTATGCACCCATTCAAAAATACGACACTTAAATTTTTTTTTTTTTTACATCTTCTTGCCTCTTTCAATCTCGCAACAGCTTCTCAGGTGCATCGAAGTTTGTTGCAGCAGTGCAGTTACCAATTTCTTTCGCCACTTCAATGACTTTCAATTTAAAACCAGCTTCATATTTCCTTCTGATCGAACACTCCATTTTAGATAAGTAACGCCAATTTAATAAAGGTGTATGAGAGTGTGAGATACAAAAAACACAAATCAGTGCAAACGTTGCTTTGGAATAGTTTGGGTATTACCGTGTGATCACATAGGCACAATAGAGAGAGTGAGAGGTTAGGAGCACAAGCTGATACAGTGCATTGCCGCACCAACATAGAAAAAAAAGGTAGTGTGCTCCGTGGTTACTCTCTCAGGTGGGCGTTAGCATAAATCTCTTGGACCAATAGCTTCAGTTTTCCGCATTTAACTTATACGACCAACATTATAAAATACCAGAAATTATACGTTAAATTCAACTCCTGACTTATCCAAGGGAGAACTTATATACGGTACATAAAAAATGCTTATTTTTTCCCTCCACAGTCATACTATTTTGGCATACATTTTAATTTTATAATAAGAAGCCTACTAGCCTTATTTACATTTTTCCAGCATGTATGCCTACTAGGTTAGCAAAGAGTGATTTAGACAGGTTTTGGTTGCTGTGCCCACTTCCACCTAGAAATTAGCTTTAATGCTGTTCTTAGATGCACAACGATAATTCATCTCTTTGATTTGTTAGTTATGTCTTGTATGTAATTTTCCTAAATTTGTTTTTAAAAGTACTACTATGGATTCCTTATATACAATATATATGTACAGTATATAATATATGTAATACAGTATGTATAAAATATATGTAATATATGTATTTCAGTGTTATTTTACTTTGCTCCCCACTGATTTACTTTACCCATAAATGTCATCCTTACGAATTCTGAATAAAAATATTCAAAATGTTTGCTGTATTCCTAATTTGGTGATACTGTTTTTAACATTCTGTAAGTAACTGTATAATAATTCTCATAATAGAAGTTGCTATATTAAATAAACCCAGACTGAAAAAGTTTTTTTTTTTTGTTTTTTTTTAGCATTTTATGCTTTCATTTATTCTTTTTCTTCCTTTAATCCCTGATGAGCTCAATACAATGTTTTGTATTGCTGTAAACCTTTCTCTCTGCTTCTTTCCTAATTACCTAAAGAGATTTTCTCTGGCAGCTTGACTGCATAGAAAAGCAGTGGTTGGATTTAGCCAATCCTTAAAAGAGAAAACAAAAATGTAAACATTAATGCTAAGCAAATTTTTCATTTTCTAAATTAATTATCTTTTGTTTTATAATATGAAAAAATAGTGTTTCTATATGTTTATTAGTTGGTTTTTGCTAAATATTTCAATCATATCAGTCATAAACCAGTTGCAAAAGGAAGCATATTGTGTATGTATACAGTAACTGATATGTGTGCACTTTTTTGTCCCCTTTTTACTGGTTCAAATCCCGTAAATGCCAAAAGTGACTCTACTTCGTTGGGCCCTTGTGCAAGGCCCTTAACCTGCAATTGCTCCGTCCTTGGTATGATGTTAATTTGCACGTAGCCCTGCATGTAGGCCCTCCAACCTGCAGGGAAAAACTTTGGGATTGGTGGCACAATTGGCACTCCAGCCACCATAAAAAAACATCACACTGGTTTCATTCCATCTGAACTAGTGTGGTGCTGAGGTGTCACCCATTGCATGGCTGTACTCGGGTCCTAACCTAGGGTCCTGAGTTGGTTTTTCATATGATGAGTGCAGCAAAGAGCTGAATCAACACCTGCTCCTAACCTAACTTTACCCACTCTAACCTCTGCTGAAACTTTCATGTAGTTAAATATCTATGAAGATCATGAGCTTGACATGGTCATGTTTTGAACACTGGAGCTATAATGCTCCAGTGCCATCATTTTATATTTACAGATGTACACATTTTTCTGTCTGTGGTATCTTAAGTTCATTTTGAAGAACTTTTTCAAAAGAGGGTAATGCAGTGGCTGAATGTTTAGCACTGCTGCTTTACAGATCCAACATCCTCAGTCTCAGTACCACCTGATTGTTGTCTCTGTGAAGTTTGCATGTTCTCTCCATGGATTTTCCCTGTGTGGATGGACATATGATTGGACCCTGAGGTGGACTGGCATCCTTTCCAGAGTTTGTTACTGCCTTATGTCTTGTTTGGCTGGGATAGGTTCTGGCCCTCTGTAATCTAGAACCAGATTAAGTTCTTAAAATGAAAGAAAATATGAACAAATGTATCCCCAGTATTTGTTTGAAATTATTTTTAAGATTCTTTTTATTTCTGAAAAACAGAAAAATTAAATCACTTATGAGAAGATCTCAGTCACAATATGACTAGGAAGTCTATGTGAAGTTTTCTGCACTTTATGCATGTTGATATCATGTTTAGTTCCGCCACATGAGCGCTTCATGTTTGTTTTCTTGCTTATAAACTTGGACAGATGAGCAAAGATGTACTGCCAATAGAGCATAAGAAAATAAATAAGCTGTATAAACCTTTTTACAATATTTCTGTAGTTGTTTTGAAGCTGATTAATGTTAGTGTCAAGGAGAAGGCTGAAGAATGTTAATGTAAAAATGCAAATCTAGGAAATCACCCTCATCTATAGGTGCTTGGTGTATTTGTCTTGTTTAATCTTGGTGAGGCTGTATCACAAAGTTACTGCAAAGACACAGCCATGATGGTTACATAGTTCAGGCAACAGAGGTAGACAGTCTTGTAATCATTACATTGCTGGGAAAAAAGTAAAAAGGAATCAGTACATCATTTAGGTTTAGACATGATTTTGAGTGAGAAAAAATTGAGAATCAAAACCACTATGATTTTGGGTTGGTTCTGTTGAAACTCTATCCAATGTATTTCATTTATTTAAGATAACAATTACATTTTAGGCTGTAAAAATCCTACCCAATCCAAGTACTCATATGTGTTAGAAAAATCTCAGTTACTTCAAAACAGTAGGCTTTAGGATGCACACAAGAAGCCTCATTTATAAAAGAAGTACGCAAACAGATTTTGTTTTAAAATCCATTAATTTATTCATACATTAGAATCAATGTATAATGTCATTTATAAAACTAGAAAGTGAAAAAGTTTTTATATGATTGAAAATTGAAAACCATGCATATGAGCTTTTCTTCATGGATGTGCAACAGTAAGCTGCTCCTTGCTCACTTCAAAGTGGGATGACTTATTCATGATGGTATGAGATTTGTACAAAAGCAATGACAAACAAGCACACAAAGAGTAAAACTTCAACTAACATCACATATGAAAACCTTAAAACCTAAGGACAAAGTGGAGAGCCAAAATGATCATCCATTAACATATCGATATTGTCCAGCAGAAGGGTGATGCAGAAAGGCTATTCAGACCATGGTACAGAAGAAGTGTTTAATTTTAATTTAATAAAACAAAAAAAGAAATTATATTATTGTGATTTTGCTGTGGAAAATAACAAAGATGTTTGGTTATATTAAATATCGCTAAGTAAAAATATGGTATTACTGGGTGTAGCATTGCTAACATCACTAATCAAGGTAGTGTGTTCACTACATATATGGACCGAAATCTTGGAAGAGATGCAAGTGATGGCTGCACTTATTTTGCTGGAGACCTTTGCCAAAAGCACATTTTGCCATTATAGGGACTGGTTAGACTTTTTCACTCATGGTAATGTGTTGCTCATGAGTCGTTATTGCCTGTAGAGAACAATCCTTATGGACTTCTGCTAGCAGCTGCACTCAACCCTTGAGAGTTCTACCACAAACAGCCACATCATTCCAGTGGCGGTTATAAGCTTCTCTGTATTTTCCATTTTTCAGAGGGAATTTGCAGTCAGACCTGGAGTATCTCACTCTACTATCAGTAAAAACTTAACCTGGTGTGAGACGGTTATTCTTCTCCTATGATGAAAGATCTCAAGATCCAATTAAGAGGTCATTTGAACAGAAGAAGTGCTTTCCAAATATGCTACAATGCAAACACCTTCAGTGAGTAAACACATGTGTAAACAGGAAACACTAACAACTAACATTGTTTAAATTATCTGTCATTTCACATGTCTTTTTAAGTATGGGTAACTTCTTGGCCTTATATAGTATTATATCCTATTAGACAGAAATATTTAAGTGTGTTCTTCAGGCAGAGAAAATGTTCTTGTTCACAAACATACACATTTAGAATGATTTGTGATTTATAAAACAGCCATGAGTTAGAAAAATGAATTTGTGAGTACGAGCATATAATGCAAAAAATTTAAAGCTTTCAACAGCATCCAATCTAATGTAAATGGCAGTGTGGTCTAGCTCCCTGTTTAGAGTTTGCACACTGTATTTCTACCTTCTCTTCAGACACCCCAGCTTTTCTGCTATATTTTTGATCCCCACTCTTGACATACTGGTCTGGTTTGTCAGGATCATTAGAGCTATGATGTCAGTAATCTTGTTAGTTAATCTGTGACTCAATACTGCTAAGATGAGCTTTGTTCACCTGTACCTGAAATATAAGATACAGTACATGGCTTCAGGCTATGGATGTACTGTATATATACATTTCAGACAGAAATTATAATAAATAGGAATGCATAAATTAAGGATCTTATCTGAAGAATTTATACAGTGACCATGGCACTCTTATAAATATAACATCTTTCTTTACATCATTGTCTCATTCCTTAAAACAAATGTTGTCATATGTTACTAATTCTCATTGAGACAAGAAAACAATGCACCTCTTCTATATCTGGCAATTCTTCTTTTAATTAAATTAGTTGTTATATAGTTCTGCTTTTTTCTATTTATAAGCCTTGGCACTGAACCAATTTACAAATACAGTATAGTTTCATTAAGATGAAAAAATGACATACTATAGTACACAAAAAAAGCACTGAACCCAAACAATCATTCTTTTATATAATCTGAAGTTATGTCAGATTTTGATGATTAACATCTTTAAGGAGCCCTGAGTTTGTTGTATTAAGTATTGTTTTGATCAAGAACTTGTCTTCTGTACTAACTTGTTTTTTCAGTTAATATAAAAGTAAAACTGGCTTGTTCAAGCTACACTGGGAACTTCAGCTAAGGCTCTACACTGACAAAGCTTGTGTTTCATCTCAGAAATACATTTCTGCCTCCTAGCCTAACTGATTTTTCAAAAACAGATTTTCTGCTGAAAGATATTTCTTTACTTGACACCAATAGTGCAGCAGCACTCAAGCAGAACACCACGCTGTTAAAACACTTGGGATGACTTGTCTCTTGCTACTGGAATGATTTATCAAGGCGTTTCTGGTTTTTCAGTCATTCTTTGAAGTCCCCCTTAGTAACATAACATATTCATGTTTCTAATTGTTCTCTTTTGATTTTTAAAACTGTGCTGGATTCCATTTAAAAGGGTTTAATTTTATATATTTCTCAGAGATCACTAGAAAATTAAGAAAATGAAAATATCATTTAATAAAACATCACACATAGAACCACAAAAACTTCTGTAACAAAAATAATGTATGTAAATTATAATGGAAAAATATACTATATTTAAGTAAGAGAAGCCAAGGACAGATTTCAAAACAGATGTTAAAACCAAAAAAGGTAGGTGTATACATTTTATACAGCATATTACATGTGAAAGAGGAAGGGGGACGTTCTCATAGTGATCTTCCCCACCCAGATTAACAATATAGAGACCAACAATATTAAAAAAGGGATATTTTACTTTTAAAAACACCAGGAACAGATAAACAGCAAAAGAACACAGAATTACAAAAGACATGACAAGCCTGCAGCTTCTCTGGGTTTTCTTTGTAGGTTTTGATTTTCATACTTTCGGGAAGCTTACCCAACTGAAAATAACATAAAGCACTTCTTTCTCTCCCCTCTTCTCTACACCTTTCTCTATTTCTAAAACCTTGCCTATGTTCTGCTCCTCACAGATGCTTTGCCCCAAGTTAACTCTATCTTTCTAGAGCCACTTGCCGGAGACAACCTTAAAAACACTTCAGATGCCCATTTCAATTCAATCTGGAGTCGTTTCCAAGATCAGTGAAGGGTTGATTAAGTCTTAAGGACAACAATCCACAGTGCTTTCTGGCAGGTGTGGCACATGGCTGGGGGTGGTGCCCAGCCGGGACGCCCAGGAGGACAGGAGGAGGGCTCATTCCTCCTCTGGACCACGAGGGGGCGGCCGCCCTGGTTCCTTTGAGGGACACGGGTGCAGGGCTTGGAAGCCCAACCCTGTAGGAGCCCGTGGTCTCCGCCAGGGGGCGCCCCTATGCCTGAAGGATCTGGAACCCCAACACTTCTGCCACACCAGGAAGTACTGGGGGGAAGAAGATTGGGAACACCCGGAGGGCTTCCGGGAACACAGCCGGCACTTCCGCCACACAGGGGAGTGTCTAGGGAGTGTCAGGGATCACCTGGAGCCCATCCGGGCACTTATAAAAGGAGCCGCCTCCCTGCAAAGAAGGACTGGCGTCGGGTGAGGAGTGGAAAAGGTTTTGGAGGCAGGAGAGAGGAGGCGGCCTGACGAGCAGGCAGAGAGAGTGAGAGCCTGGACTTTGGGGGAGATTGGTGCTTTGGCACTGGGTTGGTGCACTTTATTGAACTGTATATTAGTGTAAATAAACGTGTGGTGGACTTGAATATGGTGTCCGTCTGTCTGTATCCGGGCAGCTTATCACAGTGGCGTAGTCGGCAGGAGGGTCTGCCTGGTTCAAGGCAGGAACCTGTAGAGAAAAAATGTTCTGTGAGCAGCCCAGCGCAGCAGCAGAACCCCCACACGCGCCGCGGGAGCGACGCATGCACAACTCCGCGGGAGCGATTCTCCTCTGGGACTGCCAGTGGTCTGCCAAAAGGCTCTGATCCCTGGGTGCGGAGGAGCACCAACGGGCGTGGCTGGAGTGCAGCAGACTCCGACCGACGTGCTGTCGGAAACAGCGGCCAGGACGGTATCGCTGAAGGAAAGACCAGTGTGCAGCAGATACGGCTGGATGACGGGATCCGGGAGGTGAGTGCCCTGCATAACAGCGGTCTGCCCTGCGGGGTAGGACTCCCCTCTTTTGTTACCGGCAGGGTATGCCCGGATCCACGTCTGTGGCAGAGGCGTGCTGGTCCACGGGCCGTCGGCAGCACGGAGGCGGCAATCGGGAGAGCTGCAGAAAGTATGGAGCTGCAACTCCAAGAGCCAGAATGGCGCCGCACCAGGGGCAGTAGAGCCAAAATGGCGGCAGACCAGGAGTCCCTCCTCATAACAGGCACGGGAGCCAGCGATTGGTCGGAGGCGAGAGCAGGGAATGTCTGTCCTGTGCTCCAAAGACACCCGAGTGGGCTGCAGGAAAGAGCCCACGGAGAGCAGTCGGCGAGTGGCGCCGCCTGGAAGGTAAACACACCGCCGACTGTCTCTTCCTCTTTGGCAGCGATACTGCAGGAGCTGCAGAGCGAGATCCAGCTCGTGCTGTTGCTGCTGGCCGAGCGATGTGCCCTCCGGGCGGAGACGCTGGACTCAGGAGGAATGGCAGTGGCGTCGGATCAAGAGCCGCAGGCAGGAGGGGATCGGCGCCCTGCAGGAGCTCCTGGACGGAGAGGCACAGCGGGGAAGGTAAGGGAGACCGACCCCGTGAAGCTCCGGACGCCAGCGGGGCTGGGTCTGCCCTCTTACAATGGGCAGATCCGAACTGTCGCGGCATCCCACAGTAAACGGAGGAAGCGGCTTGGGGAAGCCAGTTCCTCCGATAAGGGAGGACGTGCAGCTGGGTGCGCACGTTCTTCAAAGTGCCCTAAAGAGCAGCCAGCAGCTGTAGCTGACAATAAGGAAGGCTCACTGCTGGCTGTACTTTTGTCCATGTCTGCGGCTCTACAGGCGCTGGTGGTTGATCAGTGTTCTGTGGAGTCGCATCCACAAGTGCTAGGTGCCCTCCGTGCTGGGGAGCAGATGCTGGAGGGGAAGCCAGTCGCATCAGAGGAAGCGCTGGAAGAGCGGACGGACCGGCGCGGCAAGCAAACCTTCGGCCGGAGAGGTACGGCGGGAACGGTAAGTTTACTGGATCCCGTACAGCATGTTGGAGGTCCCACCGACAGGATCCGTGAACCCCGTGACCGGAGTCCAAAAGGGGGATCTCCTACAGAAGATGTGGTGGTGAGTGCTGCGTGCAGGGTGAGGGGGCTAGCAGGACTTAGGCTGTTAAGTGCCCTGGGTCCTAACGCCCTCTGCCCTAAGCCAGCCGCAGCCTCGAGGCGAATTAAAGGGACGCAGACGCGACGGGTCTCTTTTTATGCTATAAGGAGACTCAGTCCGTCACCGCGTCCAAGAGTAAAAGGGGGAGCCGAGGGAAGAATGCCGGTTCCTCCGATAAGGGCAAACGTGAGGCAGGATGCTCACGTTTGAAGAAGGGCCGCCCTCTGCGGGTGCAGAGGGCAAACCCATGGAAGGCTGAGGAGACGGGCGCGCGTGCGGTCCCATCCGGTGTCCCACCACGAGGGGCAAGGGTGTCACGAAAGGGGGGCCGAGCTGGCAAGCACCGGGGTGCCGGTCAAAGGGGGGAGCATTGCCCGTATAGACGTCAGAGAGATGCCGAGTGGCGGCGTCAGGGCAGCGTCTCCGCCCCTTGTTCTGTCTTCTTTTTTATAGGACCGGACCCTGGAACGAAGTGTGTCGGCTTCCCACCGAGGAAAACCTGCCCTCGCGGGATTGGCCGCTGGGCCTAGGGGCCTCAGCTTGCGGTGGGGTACTGTGGCACGTGGCTGGGGGTGGTGCCCAGCCGGGACGCCCAGGAGGACAGGAGGAGGGCTTATTCCTCCTCTGTACCACGAGGGGGCGGCCGCCCTGGTTCCTTTGAGGGACACAGGTGCAGGGCTTGTAAGCCCAACCCTGTAGGGGCCCGTGGTCTCCGCCAGGGGGCGCCCCTATGCCTGAAGGACCCGGAACCCCAACACTTCCGCCACACCAGGAAGTACTGGGGGGAAGAAGATTGGGAACACCCGGAGGGCTTCCGGGAACACAGCCGGCACTTCCGCCACACAGGGGAGTGTCTAGGGAGTGTCGGGGATCACCTGGAGCCCATCCGGGCACTTATAAAAGGGGCCGCCTCCCCGCAAAGAAGGACTGGAGTCGGGTGAGGAGTGGACAAGGTTTTGGAGGCAGGAGAGAGGAGGCGGCCTGACGAGCAGGCAGAGAGAGTGAGAGCCTGGACTTTGGGGGAGATTGGTGCTTTGGCACTGGGTTGGTGCACTTTATTGAACTGTATATTAGTGTAAATAAACGTGTGGTGGACTTGAATATGGTGTCCGTCTGTCTGTGTTCGGGCAGCTTATCACACAGGCAATGAGACAAAGCACCCCTGAGGCTTCTGTAGCCTATCAAGAGCCAAGTCTTTTGGGCAGATTTAAGGCTACCTTACTTAAAAGGGCAACACAGTTCTACTTTTTACATTAATTACCCATATGCTGCCAAATGAAAGGCTGGAGAATAATCATTGGCTTCCACAAGTCCTCTGAAGACCCTAACTCTGAAAGGTCACCACAGTTCCATTTCAGACAATGAACTATGTGCTACCCTTTTCTGGCGTTCCTGCCAACCCTTCATAGTACAGTAATCCCTCCTCCATCGCGGGGGTTGCGTTCCAGAGCCACCCGCGAAATAAGAAAATCCACGAAGTAGAAACCATATGTTTATATGGTGTGGAGGATTGCCGGCTTTCCAGTCCGGCCCTCACCCCCAGGCCGCTAGGAGGAGCCCTCCGGACAGCATATTGGTGCCCCAAGTTCCAGCAGGGCCTCATGGACTCTGTAGTTTCTATACACAGCCCTGCTGGATACCTTGGGGGCCGCCAGGAGTCGCTGTGAAGGGCCTCATGGACTCTTGTATGCCCTATAACCCGGGAGTGCATGTCAGTCACGTGACTTGAGGAAGTGACGTGCTCCCGGGATGAAGAGAAGGACTGTTTGCCCTGACCCGGAAGGAAAACGGACTTGTGGGTTTGGCTTGGAACCATTTCCGGGTCAGGGGCTATAAAAGGACTCTGGGTAAGCCCAGACATTTGAGCTGAGCTGGGAGGAAGGTGGGCTAAGTGTCTGGGAGTGGAGGATTGTGTTTTGGAGAAATAGTTTATTAAGTATATGAGTGTGGTGTGTGTAGTGCTTGGTGCACTGTACAATAATAAAATAAATAGAAGTTGTACTTTTACCTCGTGTCAAGAGTGGTACCTGAGGGTTCAAGAGGTGGACAAAAGCCTCATCTGTTACAATGGTTATTTTTATATTGTCATGCTTGGGTCACAGATTTGCGCAGAAACACAGGAGGTTGTAAAGAGACAGGAACGTTATTCAAACACTGCAAACAAACATTTGTCTCTTTTTCAAAAGTTTAAACTGTGCTCCATGACAAGACAGAGATGACTCTGGAACGCAACCCCCGCGATGGAGGAGGGATTACTGTACTATGAAGGGTTGGCAGGAACGCCAGAAAAGGGTAGCACATAGTTCATTGTCTGAAATGGAACTGTGGTGACCTTTCAGAGTTAGGGTCTTCAGAGGACTTGTGGAAGCCAATGATTATTCTCACAATTAAAAGAATGCAAACATATCTTCCTCTTCAAAGGAGTGCATGTCAGGAGCACAGAATGTCACATAGATAGAGAAAACAATCTCTAGCAAACAAATCAATAGGGCTGTTTGGCTTTTAAGTATGAGAAGCACCGCGGCACAAAGCTGTTGAAGGCGGCAGCTCACACCCCCTCCGTCAGGAGCAGGGAGAGAGAGAGAGAGAGAGAGAGAGAGAGAGAGAGAGACAGTTTGTTTTTCAGTCATGCGAAGCACTGTGCAGCATGTCGTTTCAGGAAGCAGCTGCACAAAAGATAGCAACGGGAAGATAATCTTTCAGCATTTTTAGACGAGCGTCCGTATCGTCTAGGTGTGCGAACAGCCCCCCTGCTCAATCCCCATACGTCAGGATCAGAGAAAGTCAGCGCAAGAGAGAGAGAAAAGTAAGCAATCTAGCTTCTCAGCCATCTGCCAATAGCGTCCCTTGTATGAAATCAACTGGGCAAACCAACTGAGGAAGCATGTACCAGAAATTAAAAGACCCATTGTCTGCAGATATCCGCGAACCAGCAAAAAATCCGCGATATATATTTAAATATGCTTACATATAAAATCCGCGATGGAGTGAAGCACGATATAGCGAGGGATCACTGCATATCTTTTCCCGAAGTCAAGAGCCAGGAGTCACCTTGTATCTAGTGCAACTTAACTTGGGAACAAGCAGTAGTCAACAAACCAAAAGAAGTCATCAGAACTTAACATCAAAGCCTAAACTAAAAATCAAATTCCTCAAATGAAAATGCCTTATTTGTTAACAAATCACCATCTTATATTGTATAGGGAGAAAAAGATAACATAATATGTCACAGGACCAGCAATGAAAACAATATGGCCATGCAAAGATCGACACAAACTGGCAGAAATTCTAATAAAACAAAAAGCGAAATGGTATTGCAAGAAAATCAATGCAATATATTAACAATTACAAAATTATACATTCAAACATCCTTTAAATTGGGCTTCCTCATGTTCTCTCACTTTTTTTTTTAAACATATCAAGCTGTTCATTGTCATCGCTTCACTGAAGCACCCCTGTGTGGTAGATTGGTATACCAGATCTTGGACAGGCATCAAGAGTTGGTTTCTATTTATGCACAATGCTGCTGGGACTGGCACCCTGTGGACCCCTATTGGATTAAGCAGGTTTGAAAATAGAATGATACTACCTATAATTAATGTTCTTGTACTTTTTATTGTGAAAATAAGATAAACCCTGTTCAGGTTTTTGTTAAGAATGCTATAACAGTTTGTGCATACTATAGAACACAGCCTCCAGCAAAATATTCTGCCTGAATGTGACAATGGACAGCTTCTACCTCAAAAGAAAAAAGACAATGAATGACACATCAGACCACAACTTGCTTCTACCTGTAGGTTAAAAAAGAAATAACTTTGAAAATAAACTCATCTATTTCTGGTATGTACAGAAATCATCTACTAAATGATGCTTTGTCCACGCAGTTTTCTTGGACAGAAAATTGTTTCTTACCACAGTTGATAAATACCTGTGCCAAAGATTTTGACAGCCGTATTCACATTAGCTTGCTAACCTGGCTTGTAACAAATATTTTTCAACCTGTGCA